>NC_083600.1:2400000-2700000 GCF_020882245.1 Rhopalosiphum padi
TGTGTTTTTTGTTTGTTGAATAATTAGTATACATGAACTGTAATTTTCATATTTACACTGCTACGAATCGTAAGTAATAAATTGAGTCTGTATTTGTGGTTTTCCATTGTTGTGAATGCTCTTATTTGAACATCGATCAAATTAATTTGAATACTTAAACAATATATTTTTACTTATGAAAGTGCCGAATTATTTCATTTCAAATGCTTGAAATAATTTATTATCGAAAAAGATTAATGTTTTTTGTGCATATGTTTTACACCAACCTATTATAATTAAGTTTGTTTGCATAATATGTTTTGTTAATAAGTATTATACACCATACGTATACCGTCTTATTAATTAACCATATATACAATCCAAGCATTTGAAATCAAATGGTTCAGCAGTTTAAAAGGTACCAATAATATACATGTTATAGGTACTTATACACTATGGTCCACAATCAATAAAACCACCGTTGGATTTATTAGCATACTGAGACTGCAATTTGACTGCATCATAGTTACACTTGTAAAGTATTTTAAAAACTATTACATTTAAAAATGACTGATAAATCTCAAAAATAATTAATATAATATTAAATCAGTGATTTAGACACATTAATTAAATATTAGACCGTTAAAGCGCTATATACGTATGTAAAAATATTTTTATCAAAAAATATGTATGTAGTATAAAAACAATTTAGTACCTAGGTAAATACTGTGCTATACAGTTGGGGTTGACTGAGCTTCAGCATTGAGTAGCTCTCTGTAGTTTATAATACAATATATTAACATATCATTAAAAACTATAAGTATAAAAATCATATGTTGCTATAATTATATAATTGACTATATGAAATACTATTATAATTACTAATCATAATATGCCAATTTTTTAAATATAAATATAGAATAAAATATCCTTAGAATACCTTAATTTACTCTATTTCAACTCAGAATTATTTTTTATAGTATACAACGATTGATCATTATGATGGTATAATTAAATATTTATAAAATAGATATATTATGTACGTATGTTCCAGCATAACTCTGGAACGCATTGAAAAACCTCAACTAAATTAAGTAAATATATGTCTTACACACTTCTATTGAGATTATTTGCTAAACGATCGATATTAGTTGCGAATTCATGATTAAGCTGATTGGTGACAGTCCAGATGTCTTTCAGACCGTATTTCAGTAGAAAATAACTTATGTAATGAATAGAATTCTGTAGAACCTTTTGTTAATTTCAATGAACGAATAGGACTTAAACGTTTTCAATGTTCTAGTTTCCAGTCAGGAGATTGCATATTTTCCTGATTTCTTTCATATATTCCGAATTTTAAGTTGTAGATTTCCTTCCCTATAACAAGTACACCAAGTAAATATTCTTTCTCTTTTTTTTCATGATAGGGCACAGATTGTATTTGAGTGCCAAACTTTTCTGGTGAGGGGCAATTGAATATTTTATTAACTTTTTTTCGCAAGAGTTGTTATATACGAGGGTAGTTGAGAATTGTTTAACTTCTCAGCCAAATTCTAGACATCTATTTTGCATTGACAGCATACGTGTTTAAATAATTATTTAAGCTGTTTCTTATTTACGACGAAACAAAGCAACGCGATATGATAGAAAATTAATACTTGATTTAGTGTTAGTAATCTAAATTTTGGAAAAATCTAACCATTTATATGAGTTAAAAATAAAACTCATTGAGTTTATAGTAGTACGTAAACATAAAATAATATAATGCAATTTAGTTGAGTATATAGTTAGTCAAATTAAATAGTGTGTACTTGCTATAGGTTCTTAGTAAAATATATTTATCCCTGGGGTGAATCCGGGGAATTCAGCTAATTACTATTAAAATAAACTTTATCATAATTTAATTATAACACATTTTCAAAAAATATTTAGGTACCCACAATATAATTATTTAATACGTTATAATTTAATTTAAAAAGGTAGATATTTTCCGTAACACTTGATAATAAAAACAAATAGAACTAGTTCACGCACAAAAATTAATTAATTATTATTGCGCAAACACAAATTTTAAATTATGGTCGTACATAGGAAATACAAATAATGTAACGTAATAGCGTTCCTAAAAACTATTTGGTATTTATGGCTTTTTCAGTTCAATATGGCGAGAACCCGAAATATACAGTTTCCTTCATCTATATTTTTCCTACGATTTCTCGACTTTCGTTTTTCACGTCTTGGGGTCAGATTCTATCTTTGTTTAGGTCTTCTTTTAGTTTTTTTTCATCATTTTTTTTTTTACTGACCATCTTAATACTCCGTTTGACTTCCACCCAATTTCACAACCAAAACAAAAGTTTTACTACTTTACATCACTCAGTTTTTTGAAAATGTCTTAAAGTTGTTCATTTAAATTTATCTCATTTCCCTAAATAGATTTATTCCTCTTTAGGTTTCCTGAAACTTTTTTATTTGAAAATTGTGATTTTGATATTCATATTACCTTTCGTGGTTAGTACTGTTACTCGTATTAACATAAATATATTATTTTTTTATTTATTTAATAAATATTATATATAGTATATTTGTTTAACTATAATATGATAAAGTCCATTGCAACCGGCGATTAGTTAAATAAATAAATTATGTATTTTATAAATTGAATCTAATTATTTAACGATAAAACCTGTAGTCTCTAATTTATCAATTGGTAATGTTTCAAATTGTTTGGTTATAAATGGTTATAATATAATGTATTATTAATGTCAGCTGCTGTTACCTATATACACACAAAAAGGACAAAAGGACAATATTATAAATTATAAGTGTTGTTTTTTTTTTTATACATTGCAATAATAATTGTGTAGTTATGCATTTTTTGTTCAATGAATAACTTAATAACATAGGTTTTTTTTTAGTTTTCTATTACGAAAGCTATTAGTAACACTATTGTTATGAGTTGGTTTATGATCATCTGTTTAATTTCGAATGCAATATTGATTATATTACAGTACAGTATTTTAATTCTTCATTTGTTTTAGAAATAGAACAATAATTCTAAAACATTGTTTTCAAATTTAATTTAATTAAATAAAAATATTCACACGTCTTAAACGACTTAAACAATTAATGATAATGGAACATACGATTTCATAGATGAAAACCTATGTGAATTATATTAATCTATTTAATAAACAATAATGAGAAGCTTCAGGTTTTTAACTTAAAGAGGAAAACGATGACTTTACTTAAAAAATTTATTTTGTGTGAATAAGATGAGGATTGTCGTATTGTCAACGATTACGTCATCATCAGTTATCATAATGTGACAATAGTAAGGAAAAATAATTCCATAGGTAGTTGAAAACGTTTTAATATTACAACTGTAACAACTGTGTTCATATTTGACAAGTAGTCCATTGAATAATGTAAACATGTGTCGCAGTATTTGAGCACTTTATCATATATTTTATGAACTATTAATTCGCGCACCTAACCCATAACCAACATGATTTAATATACAATTTATTAGTTTTTGAATATTGAATTGTTTGTTTTATGGTGGTGTTTGTATAGTTGTGATGAAAAATATAACTTACTTTACAGTTTTTTTTTTTATGTGAATAATTATAACCAAACTAAGATTCTTCAAATAACACAAATTCGGTTATAATTTAAACAATTACAATTCGCAATTATCTTTAGTTTATCAGAAATGTTTGTCACGTAAGCACAAAATACGTTTATTAACAATCTTCTACAGATATTGTTGTCGTGCGAACATCTACAGATTGTTTTGTGAAAATAATATATTTAAGCGTTTTAAAGGGCAAATACTTTGAAAAGTTTTGTCTAACAATAAGTTACACTTTTTGTTTACATTTTAAAACCTTCTGAAGGAAGACAATATTTTCAGATTAATTTATTCTTAAATGTCTCTTGAGAAATAACTAACAATAATATTAAATGCTGTACAGTAGCGCAGAAGCATTGCTGAAAAATAAAATAAAAATGATTAATAATGCACTATAAGCCATTTATACTATCATTATTTTTGAAACAAATTTATTTCGTTAAAAACTAATTAACTTTTATTTATTTAAAAAAAAAAATATATTTTATCATAGGAATTATGTTTATAATACGAAATAGATTTGTATTTTAAATATGGTAATATATAATTCTTTTTTTTGAATTTTAATTCAAAAAAAATTTGTTATCATATAGAACTTTAACGAAACTTTATTAATTAATTTGTAGTTACTCGTATTATTATTATTATTAAATTATCACTAATTTCTAAAATATTTGACCTGATTATTTTTACATTAATAATACGTGGTTTAATGCTTATACAAATTATGCCTACATTGATTAAAAACAAAAGTTAATATTATCTTTTCGTTATACTAGCTAATGAACCCTTAAGTAAACTCTAATTAAAACGTCCAATATTCCTACAACCTGCGTAATTTTTATACTAAAAGAACTGTAGGTATATTCTATTTTATTTTCATGTTGCTTTTCTTAACTCATCAGTAAACAATTTTTTTTAATTACATATCCATGATAATGTAAACATATATTGATTTCACTATAATTTATGTTACTTAACATCATATTTATCAATACAATACATAATATATTTATTTTTTTAATTATTCTTATACATTTTTAAAAATAAAATAAAATGTAGTCAAAATTTATCTTGATACAAATAAACCCGTTAATCGTTAATCGTTTTTAATATTTTACACGTAACAATACATAAATTATTATATCTGTGTTATAATAATTATTATGGATTAATATAAACAATTTGATGTTAAAATAACACTAAAAAATATTAAAAATAATAATGAAATTTCGTATGTATATTGAACTCACAATAAATCTATACATTGGTTTATTTTGTTATTATATAACTACCTATATGATATAGCATAATATAAATAATAAATATGACAACGGTGTATAGGTTAGGTTAGGTAAAAAATACTAATTTTAGAATCGATAATACTTTACTAAGATAATCGTATAAAAACAATTATTAAAAAAGGTTTCGTTAAATGTTTTGGTATCATAGGTGTGTGTCTACTTTTCAATAGATAAGGCGATTCAATAGATATACAAAGTTTAGAACTACTATACATATTATAGTATTATACCAAATAACGTGGCGATTGTCTAAAGTTAATAATAAAAAATATACGTTAAGCATTATAACGTTAATAATACAGTGTCTTTGATCTCCTTTAAATCTTTAAATACAAATCTAACCTAATAGGAAATAATTTTCATAATGTATATTTATTTATTTTTATTCAAAATAAATACGATGCGTAAGCCATTGGATAGTATTTGGATTTTATTGTACAGGTAATAAACATTTTTACTTATGACGAAATGGCATGGATTTAACATGGCAAGAATGATTTTATTAGCATTCATATTTTATACCTAGAATAATCTGAAATAGTTGTATTTAATTAAAAATCATAATTTAACTGTTATTAAAAAGTTTTTAATATTACACAGTTAATGATTAAGTGCATGATATTTCACCGTATAACTAATAGTAAGTACGCGTGTTTACGCGTTTAATAACTACGTATAAATCAACAATAAAATATCGCAAACGTCATTCATTCACATAAAATAAATACATTAATTTAAGTCTATAACTCTATTATATTAGCACACATATAATACATATAATAAACATTACACGCGTACATGCATTAGAATCTCTGATGCAATACGGATATATACATATTATATATTAAACTATAAAATGTATTATTTGGTATTTCGGTGTGACATTATTTTTTCACTCTTAAAAATTCAATAAATAATTTGGCCATAAACTGCATTGCAGTAAAACAGCAATAATTGAAATTTATTTACCACAATAATAGAATCTGGAATTCAATTGTGTATGGTTTAAAATGTAACACGAATAATACTGAAATAATACCAATTTTGATATAAATACGTGTATCTAAGTACCTAAAATAATAATATTATACATTCAACCATCGCCTTACAAAGTATTAAATGATTTACTTTTACGACTACCTCCATATTTTTTTATACGTATACGTACATTATCGTGATATTAGTCGCCTGTAATACGTTACTATTATTATTATTATTATAACTTGCAATTTGAAAAAAGAACTCTCGTGCCCACGAAACACAGGCCAACCGATATTTGGATGAGCTCGGCACGTTTAATGATACCGCAATAATAATAATAATAGTAATAAATGTAGAGATACGTTCACCGATCGATTTCACCAAAGTACCGACATAAAATTAAATCTGTAAGTCGTACTACAACTATAATACCCTTTACACACTGCACTGTAGCACGATAATATATCTTATTATTATACCTGTGATGCCGATACAAATTCGTTCGATCCTGCACGCTCGATATTTAAAACGTTTGGTCGAGATTCGTGTTTACACAGCCCTGAAAAACGTTTTATAAACTACACTCGCAGTACGATATAATAATAAGGTTATTGTGGCCCGATGCATTATGTCGAGTAGATATTATTTATTACCCGGTGTAGGTATCTGCGATGTAAGATATACATAAACACGATTCGGTGTGAAATTGTCAAATCCTCTTGATATACGCGCCATAAATAATATAGACGATATATTCTGTGACCCAAAAGTTCTCTGGTCGTTGTGGTTAAAGTTCACAGACGATGAAGTGAATTAGCCGGTAAAGTTACCGTGTATAGCCTCCTACGCCTCCGGGAATATCCTTGTATTTTATATAAGCCACCACCACCAGCAACACCGGTGGTGGCAATGGCGACGGATCCAGGTCTGTACAATAGTAGGTAGGTGTACCTATATTATTATAGTGTCAAGGAAAAAATATCCACCCCCGTATCGTATTCCTTTCGGGTACATTTTTTCCCCCAAACTATTCTCGGATGCTCTTTGCTACGGCAAAGTTTTTGTCTCACCAAGAAAGGTCATCCCGTGTGAAACTTTTCCCGGGAAACCAACAGCTAGGTATAGGGTTTAACACATTGCTAACGGTTTTCTGAGACCGTTAGTTTTCATACCGCGGTGCAATGTAAATATTAAAATCGATTAAAATTTATTAATTCATAATCTTATATTAAGGGGCTGGTTACACCATCGTATTTTGTTTCCAATACGCCGCGTTGTGCGTATTATTGCAACAAAGGTAATCTACGACCCTCTGGTCCAGTTTAGGACAATGAAACGTATTACAAGGTTTTATAAAGAACGATATCTACTCGTATTTCCTGTACTTACATTGGTCGAATGGTTTTTGATTTTAATAAATTTAAATGTGTTTTCATTTATCTTATTTGTAATTATACATAACTTATTTACAGAATTAAATATTAAGAATCATCCGACCAATGTACAGTAAATATTTTTTCTTTATAAAACTTACAAACCAATTTTCCCTATACCAAATCAGAGAGCTGTAATTTTAGAAGCACTAAATTTTAGTATTTAATACTCTTGTTGCAATTCTATGCGTGCAACAAACAGAGAAAACAGATGTTGGTTTTCTGCTCTTCTATGTAATTTACACAGTATTCTGCTATGTCATATGACTTTGTTTTTTTAGAATTTTACCAAAACGTAGCCCAAAATCGTTTTTAATAATTTATCGTAATTATATACCTTTCACAATAAACATCGAAGACCAGTAGGTTTGCATTTTACATAAATAATATAATTTTCAATAGTATTTGTCCAATGTTTGGACATGTTGTAGCTTGTATTAAGGCACAGCACGAGATCATATATTTTGTACGTCGTACAAGATGAGCTTGCGCAAATGTACGAGCATAAATTTAATTTGTTCGTATTATACTGAATTTATATAATTTTAAGAATACACGCGGTGAATCATAAATATAATGTATATACCTAAACATTTAAGATAATATATTAATATTTACCAGAGATGTAAGTGAAATGAATTATATAGGTATTAAAATTACTGCAATAGCTCAACTTGGACTATTTTAGTAGGTATAGCGTGAGAGATTTGTGTGTTTTACTTCGAATGCACCTGATAGATAAATGATAATACAGACTAAATAATTTTAAAATTATCGCTAAAACTAATAACCACAATAATTATTATAAAAATTGAAATCATTGTTTCATGTATTATGTCATACAATTTTTTATATTTATATTAAAATACTTGAATAAACTGATAATATTACAGTAGGTATCTTTATTAAGAAACATGATAATAGGTACCTACCCTCTTTTAAACTTAACGATTCACGCATAGTATGCAAGTAATTATTTACCATAATTACACAAACACGGTCAATTTGACCGGGTACTATTTATGCATTTTCGTATAAAAGGACGCCCTCATATTGTGTTTTCTTTGTCTTACAAACGTACACATTACACATGGGAAATTTGCATTCGGTAGAACCAATATTATGTTAACCTTAGAATTATAGTGAATTGGCCTATTATTAAACTTAATAGTATGAACATAATAATATTATAACCTATTATGGTTGTATGTTTATTAGATTCTGAACGGAGTGATGAATGTATTGATTCTACAAAGATGTGTTTTTTTTTTTATTTTTGTGTCTGTCATCACGTTTTGAAGTAGTAATAATGCTTTGATTTTTGACTTCAGCCCCTCTTTGAAAAGGAAAATTCATCTAGTTGGTACTTGGGGGGGGGTCAAAAGTAAAAATTTACATTAGTTTTCAAAAGCGTCGGGAAAACCCCTGAAAAAATAAGGGAAAAACGGAAATTTTTACGCATAACCACTTTTCGAAAAAATCGATTTTTTGATTTTGCTGTAACTCAAAAACGAATCATTGTAAATACTTGAAATTTTCACCAAATGTTTATATTAGCGTTATCTTTTACGATTAAATTTTCAAAATATTTAGAATTTTATTAAACTATTTATAAACCATTGAAATTTTCGATTTTTCTTATTTTTTTTTCTTGAAAAGCCGATAAAAAAAATTTGATTTCCAAAAAATCTTTAAAATTTAATACAAAGTTTATTATAAATTTTACTTATTGTAGTAAAAAAAAATCAAAAATTGTTAGTCATAATTTTTGTTTATAAGCATTTAAAATTCAAATGTTTACGAAATATATCAAAATCGCGAAAATTTGCAAGGAATTTTGAAGTTGAAAATTCATAAAATTTTTGTGATTTATACCTAAGGTTAAAAAACCCAATACAAAGTTATCCATAAGTTTTCCTTCAAGTATCTATAAAAAAAAATTCCAGCGTCAATAAATAAAACATTTTATGAGCGTATGAAATTTAAGTTTTTACGAAATCGCGTAAAATAACGATATATTACAAATTAAATATAGGTAATAATATAATATATCCTACTAATTATCATTGACTGATAAATCATCTCCGTTCAGAATCGTTTTTCGTATACAATGATACCCGTCATTGCATTTAAATTTAACACATCCATTATAATATAGTGACCAGTGACCTACTCTCCATTACTACTATACAGCAGAGCGATACCCACTTGCCCACTTATTATTATATTTTATATTTTACATATTATCTGGTTGCAATTTTGTTTATTAAATTATAAAATTATTACAGTCTAAATCGTTATTGCCTATTGGTAATATTTATGTTTTAGTCTCCTTTTTTTTTTTATTGTATTTACATTTTTAAGTGAGTAATGTGAATAATAGATACACAACGATGATAAGTATTATATAACATAAAATAAAAATGTTCGACCACTAGTATTGTGTATATTTAGTTGGTTTTAAATTTGTTTACTAACAAATGTATTGTGCTAAAAATAGTATTTTTTATTTTATAACAATTGTAACGATAGCGTATTTAACAATAATATTCAGTAATAATATGTCATACATATTTGATAATGTAGGTAATTAGATTATTTAGATTTATTTGTAACATATGGATAATATATTATTAACTATATTTTTAAAATGAAATACAATATACCTTTATGGTTCATAATAATATAAAGTTGGTGTTATTTTATATTTGACTGTAGACAATTTATATGATTTCTAAGGCATAATAATTTACTCTTTTTAAATTCATCCTATTTATTTAATTTAAATCCTCTGAAAAAATTTCCATATTGTTTTTGTATGAACAAATGTTATAATTGTTCAACAAAGTTTAAATAAAAACGGAAAACCTTTAAGTCAACATTAGAAAAATATAATAAACTATAAATATACATGTATTTAATAACACTTTAGTAGGTATCAAAATTTAACATCTGTAATACCTGATTATTTCAATAAAATGGAATAAAGCATTAATTTTAATAATCACGCACCGTTATTAATAATGTTCTGAGGTAAAATTACGATATTACCTACCTAAGTAATATATTTCAATAACTAGACTTATTGACTATAACGCACTAATTTTCGTATGTAGTTCTAATTAACAATTAAACCCTATTTACTGGAATTTACATAATTTGTCATTACTGTGCTGCGTTGTATTGGTTTCGGTAGAAATATTCAGTGGAATATTAAGAGTTTTACCAATGACGTATTTAAAGGAAGGCTAGGAGGGGTATTACCTTTGAGAGGGTGGGTGAAACTTTTGTACAGGTCGCATTTTTTTCGTTTTATCGTTTCTCATAATGTTTTGTATCAATACTGAAAATGATAAAATATATAAAAATAATATAATTATATAAATCAAAAAACTGAAACAAGTACAAAATAGATTTACATATACTTAATACAAATTTTATCTATCTTCATTAAGTGTTGCCTTTTTCAGGGATTTAGAGTTATTAAAAATTAATAAGAAAATTAAATTTAAAATCAAAAATGTAGTTATAAATGTATTTTCACTATAGTAATAAATACGATAATAATAAAATATTACATCTAAAAACATTAATAAATATAAAGTAAACATAATTATTTTTCTATATTTCTATATTTTAAGTAAATTCAGTTTTCTAATCTCTTGACTCTGGTTATATTTTTGGATCTATTGATTTATCATTGGTTTTGTATCTTGCACACTTTTATCACTAACGATAAACAGAAAAGCAGAATACATAATTTTTATATATTTTACGCATAAGATAGTGAAACGGGTTTTTGTACTTTCTATAGTGTGATTCTTTTTTTTTTATTTCACGACAGGTTCTACAACAAATCTTTTTATAGTAATGATTAATATAAAGGTTATATACTATTATTTAATATATTAAGCTCTTATATTTTAAAGTATCTAATGAAATCTTGAATATGTTTATAAGTTTGTAACATCTCATACTTTCTATGGTCAGGGTCAGGCGAGTGTTATTTGACGACGTCTTAACTATAGAGTTGCAAACGGCAAAAACTGAGACCAAAGTTAGTGGTTTTTAGGTTTAATTATAAATATAGTTTAGTTATTAGTTCATCTGGATAGATGAGGAAATTAAATTGGAAATAAATAAAAAAAACCTTGTCAGGTGATAGTTGGAAATAATTGTTATATTAAATTTAAAAAAAAATTATATTAACTTGAAGGAAAGCCTCGCGGCATAAAAACTTCGATAACTGAGATAATTATTTAAATAATAAAGGATTTTTTTTTCCATTTTATGATTGGCAGTGACGAATAACCATTAGCTCTTAATCAAAAAAATAATAATATAATAACAAAATAATATAAACACATATTATATTATATAGATGTGTATTTTACATTCGTCATTAAAAATTACTATAGTAATATTATAAAAGGACGAAAAGCTTTGTATATAAGGTATTTCTTGACATATTTGATAACACGATATGTTCGGGCTAAACTACGGGCAGCCGACCATGACACAAAAATAAGGGAAATTTGTAGATACACATAATATTATAACCAATATTTTTTTATAATATACAATACATAATATGTCGTTTTTTTCGGCTGTGACATGACATGGGCTACGGGTTGACATAATATAAATTAATAATAATAATAATAATTATTATTATTATTTTTAGGGCAGAGGACTTGTAGCTCTAAAAAATCACCAAATATGCATTTCAAAACTAATATTTTTGAGTAAAAATAAGAATTTATTTTGTATCTATATTATTTTAACAAATATATTTTCTATTAAATACAACTTAACAACACGTATGGACAACCTTTAAAAAGCACAGACATTACTGAAGTATGAGTATGTCTGATGTCGGCGACCGACATCTCCATGGCCTTTATAGCCGTAACTGAAAAATAAATCGAAACGGCTACTACTCGAGACAAGTTTCTAGGAAAAATATGAATCTAGGGACAGTCAACGACCATATTAAGATTAAACGTTCTTGTTTTTTACTCTGCTATATTGGTGGTTGTGCAAAACGAATATGCATAATATGTACCAATCATCTGCCCTAATTATTATGTACTAAAGTAGTGTATTAAAAATCTTTAATTTAAAAATTAATTGTTTTATATATGAGTATATGAACAGTTTTTTGTAAAATTCCCAGGAAATATATTGAATGCTGAGTTTTCATTTTGGCCGTAATGTATAGTTAACATTTATTTAGTATAGTTGTTTTATTTTATTTCATTCAATCTCGATTGTAATAAAAAATAATTATAATAAACAAATACGATCATAAGTTACATACATATTGTTCTATACATGCGTTATTATTTTATGTTTATTAATCTAAGTTTGAATGATTAAGGTTTGGACATTTTAATTAAAGTATAGAATATTGTTTAATGATGCTTTTAATAATCACGAGTGACATTATTCACAAAACATACATTTCCAAGTATAAATAGATTTTTAAATTTTTTCGATTTATTTTATACAATCAATAATCATTAATTTTTTAATAATATTGTAATTACAAACCAACACACGTAGAATTTTAAATGATATTACAAAATTTCGAAATTAATGATAAGCGGTTTGTTGTGGAAATAAACAATGTCCATGCTAATATTATCTCGAATATGTGAACAATAATAATAATATGTAATAATTTTTCTTTACGACCGTTGTTCCGACGAATCAATACACGAACGCCGGTTTCAAATAGTATACATATAACATTATTCGTGTAATATCACGTGAAATATTACGTTAATACGTCGTTAAAACCGACTTACACCACTGCAGTAATATCGGAGGAATGCGTGTTTCGATTATCGGGCACTATATTCGCTATTATTACGGTATATTGGTATATTATATATAAAGTATATTATTATGGTAGACAACACCATGATATTATTACTATTATATTGTGTATTAGAAACATGACGTATAATATGACTACGGAGGAAACGATTTTGTTTACACACAGTTTATTTGGGATTCCAATAGTTAGTTTGAAAGTAATATCTCTGGGAAATTCGTAGCGTTTTATATATTATATATATATATATATATATAATACATAAAATTCTATAATTTAATTATCAACAATATTTCGAAAGTACCTACCCGTGCGTCTCTCAGTGAAAGGTCGATACTTTAAACTCGCAGTAACAGTGTGTGTGTGTGTGTGTGTGTGTGTGTGTGTAGGCGACCGTGCGTAAGCCGTGGACCCAGATTGTTGTACTGTATTGAGGAGGGGTGAAATAGACTTTACCCTATACTCGTATACGTGCACATCGGCACATCGAAAAACTAGCATCGAACAATCGATTTTGTTTTGAAAAAATATTAATATTATTTTCAATAGTTAAAAAAACGTCACGAAATATGTTTTGCAGGAACGTTCATTCACAATAATTAATTATGAAATGGTTTACGTACACATGAGGACTATTTTATTGGTAATGATAGTGATACAATCCTGATATCTATAATAATTCGCAATAGTTAATAAATAGTATTTATTATTTTGATTACGCTTCGTAATATAGAAGATGGTGTTAGGACCAAAGTAATCTATAGGTGTATCAATCTTAGTAGGAACGCATGTAAGATATAGTCTATTCATAGTGTATATTATGTTCTCAAGTGAAAATTGTATAAATCACATAACATTTTTAATATATTTTTATGAAGTGCTGATATAAGACAATTATTAAGAGGATGCTATACACTCTCGTGTATGTCTCTGTCTTATTAATGTATAACATGGAAATGTTCGTTCATCAGAATCTATTTTATACTGATAGCTTTAATATTAGAGTAAATTTAACTATTATCAAACATAAAGCTAAGAATATAATCTAGGGCATATCATGGAGTTTTATTAACATTATAATTTTAAAGTGAGTTATGAGCATTTTAAAATTGTAATATTTTGCATAGGTAAATTGCAAATTATAGCTCACTTTAAAATGATAATATCAATAAAACCTTGTGGTAGTGAGATGCCCTAGATTTTATTCTTACCTTTAAGTTTAAAAATAGGTAAATTCACTCTTATATTAAAGTTAACATCATGAAATCGATTTTAATAAAAGAAAATTTTGTACTTTACGTTTGTAAGACGGAGACAATACATTTATTATTTTTTTATTTTTATTTATTATTCAAGAAGATAAAGGGCTTTATTGAACATGTTCGTGTGGGGGTCAATGAGTTTACAATTTGAAATAAACGTTTTTCCCATAATTAAAATATCAATATAAATAAATACATATTTTTTCTTTGTTTATAATATAATATTATAATGTAGTATTGTGTAAAAAATTGTCTAGTTACATAATGATAATACAATTCTTATAATATTAAATTTATCAATAATTTCTAAAATAATCTAACTAATATAAGTAAATAATACAATAATCCTATACATTTGTAATGAGTCTGTCTATATTTTGTTCTTGTAATAGTCAATTAAATTTTTTTTAAAGAATCTTAAAAGAGTTGCCATGTTTAATTTCTAACAGTAATATATTGTAAATTTTGGTGTAATTAAATTTGTGTCATAATAAAAATTTGAAGAAACAGTATTAAATTATATCTCATTAATAAAATAAATAATAATAATAATAATAAATTTAAATGGATTTTGGTTAAGATAATAATGATTGCTTAATTCTTGTATATCTAATTTAACGTTCACGCTGTACATTTTTCTTCTATGCATATGAAATATACTGAGGACGTTGAAATATAACCTCTTCAAAGCTATGTGTTAAGTCGATTTAAAATTGATAGGAGACCACTTGACATGATTTCTAATCGAATAATTGAAATAATACGTCACGCTTATGGAAAATTCCTTCTATCTGAAATTATTTTCTTTTTAGAAATAATTTTTAAAAAAACATTATTATAAACGAATACGTTTTTGCTTCGCTCGAAATCTAAAAATTAAATTATTATTATTTTAATACATATTTTAGCTATTTTGATTATATTATTTAAATGGTAATACTTAAGCATTTAAAAGGAGAAAGACTAATACAAATTAAGGGGAAAAAATATTAAAAAATGGTGTGAATTTATTCCTTAAAATATCTTTAGAAAACAAATTATTTTCAACAACATAGCACACATTCATTGACAAAACGACTGTTTTGCTATATAATAAGCTAATAAACTTAAATATTTACACACAGCTTTGTTTACGATCATTACAATCCGACGTTTTTTTTTCTTTCAGAGGCACAGGCCGAGATAGCCGGTGCTTCCGAGAAGTATCTGATGTTGAATAGCCCGCTGCATTTGGAATGTGTGGTCCAACAGAGCCCCGTGGACCCGGTGTATATATTCTGGTACCACGACAGCCGAATGATCAACTACGACATCGACCGGGGCGTGAACGTCACGTCTGACTTACCGAACAAGCACAGCGCATTGTACATTGAACGCGCGTCTCGCGCCCATTCCGGCAACTACACGTGTGCACCGAGCAACGCGTTCCCTGCCAACACGGTCATACATATTCTCAACGGTAAGTAAGACGATCGTCGTCTACACTGGTAAACGATAAAAACGAGCGTAACTAATCATACACATTTTTAGGAATTTTTGGCGGTTTATAGCATTATTATAGGGTTTTTATCTTTATTTTATTTGAATAAATTAATTTTTAAAAACGGCTATTGCAATAGGTAATGGACCGTAAATTAAACTTTATAGGATAAATTTTATGTTGTGTGGAAAAAAACTGAATTTTATCCATTAGGACGAATACGACAGGGTAAAATACGCGCGAGTTCCGAAAATTAAGTTTGATGAGAAGGAGCCGAGAAATCTACATAAAAATAGTCGATACAAAATCATAATATTATAGCAATAATATAATCGGGTGGTATCGTTCGAACAGCTGACATGGGTAGGTATATGAGGTGGTATGAAGTGACGTTGTCACCATTCGCCACAAAGGTAAAATGGTTCAGAGTACTGGGGAAGTAAAGTGTAGTACGCGGAAATCATAGTTGATATGCTTTGGAACGTCACGATTATTATTCATTTCTATTGTCTATAACAGTTTCGAAGTATGTGTATTCGAGTATTGCGTATGATAAACTAATTATAATGTGCACAATACAAAATAATCAAAATTAACGTATAATATAATAATATAAACAATACGCGCACAATACGATATTATTTTTGTTACATATTATTATTATTCGTATTTTGCATGTGTTATAAAAAATATATATATATATATATATATATATTTTCGCTTCTTTAATGCGAACGATAAATTAGATAAAATCATTTTCATCATGTGCGACCCGCAAAACTAAATAAACACGTATGCGACAAGACGTCTAAGTGAGTTAATAAAACTTTATATTATAGTCACATATATAATAATATTATTATAGTTTTTGTTTTAAATTAAATTCCGAGCGCAAAGCCTTGAAGGCCATAACGTATGCGATGGAATGGATGATGAAAATAGCGATCGCAGCTATAAACAGAGTAGTTTGTGTGAGAAAATCGAAATTATAAAGATAATGGAATCAACGTTCAAACTTCACATTTTTTTTCTTTATTCATTCTTTCACTCGCTCAACAATATTCACGGTAAATGCAACGGATCCCGAATTTATGCTTAGTCTACTTCTCGCTTACAACTAACCAGCTGGTTTGTTCAGATAAATTCTCTGTGGAGATAAAAAAAATGATACCATATGTTTTTTTTTATACGGCAGCGGACGCATACTAAAAAAGTGGTGTTTCATCGTTACTCTAAAAAATCAGGATAAAACGCCTACGTTTTTATATTTATTAAACATAATATTTTGACTAGGTAGTCTACAATTCTGGAAAACTATAACACTCATTATGGTGGATTTAATTATTAACGATGTTAACAATGTTTAACAAAATATGATAAACTTGGGTTTTAATATTGTTAATTAGCTTCATATTATGTTATAATATTTAAATTTATTTTAAAATTTGTACAACAGTGTTACGTTTCAAAATAATATGATCGATGACCGATATTTAAAACGCTCTCGTGTCATAACTCTTAAAATGTAACTAAGTTGTTTGAAAAATATAAATGGTATAAACTATAAATCATCGTTCCTTTATATTTATTATGCCGATTACAGAGAGAGTAGTTTTTTCGATATAAACATATTAAACTATTCAGTAATTATTTATCATTAACTATTGTTAGGCTGTACGTTTATATGTCTAATTGAATCTTTGTTTTTATTAGTTAATATATATATATAAGTATATCATAGTTTCCTTATTATAATTTATTACATGACATATATTTTTATTTTAGAACATCCTTTAAAATTGTAAACGATATTTTATTGTATTTTTGGCTTAAACATAACATTAGGTTCTTAAAAGTTCTAATTAAACTTAATGGTGTTTATTTGACTTATCTACATTGTATGATTGTATCTGTATGATATCAAGATGTATGAAAATGATTCTTATTGATTTTTATTTCGAAAGTATATTCTTTTGCGTTTCCCACGATATGGCTCATAGTTATATTTAGTATAAAATTGTATCTACAAAAGGAAATATAATTTAAAAGGATCCCTGGTTCTGCTTTATTGTCTTTGTATAATAATATAGAGTGCGTAAGTTTAACTTCCATCACTATGAAAACTTTGTGCTCTGGAAGAATGAGAATAAATCAAACTATAATAAAATATTTAAGATATGAACATTATTTCGTGATCCGCTGTGGGATTTTTTTGGTATAGTGATTCTAAAATAAGATATAAATATTTAAAACACGATTTATTTTATATGCGTTTCAAATAAGTATCCAAAAAGGACATGGCCATTTTTTAAATTGCAATAAGTGATCATTGCCGTCATATATTAGGAAAATACGGGTTAGTACAGTACACGTGGCATAATTATTCGAAGAAAAATTCCTTTATTATTATATTATACATGTATAAGTGATAAGTTGTCCTTATTTTATTATTATTCTAAACAGGAATTTGTTTATTAAAATTTTTAAAAAGGTAATTAATTTAAATTTAAAAGTAATGTGTAATATTACTTAGTGTTGTTTTTTGATATATTATATTTATTTGAACGGTTATTGCTGTTTTTATGATATGCAGTTAGTTCCATGTATATAAATATATAAATAATACATATTATTCTGTTAAAATACAATACAGCATATTATAATACATCACACAGCGTTAGTAACTATAATAATATAATAAAATAATATTATATCAGTTCAAATAATTACATTTTGTAACATAATTATAAAGTAATATTTATTGGTTATTTACCATAGATCTTTGCTCACGGATCGTTTGTCATTTTAAAAACATAATATTATATTGTACTAATAAATTGAAATAAGGTATAATAATAATAAATAAATAAAAAGTAAACAACACATAAGGTAGTATAGGTAAAAGGTAGGTACTTAGACGTCATATTATTACATTTCATTCATTATTGTGATTATTCTTGAGATAGGTACTCGCATAACTCAAAAATTTAATACATTACATAGACTACTGTTTAGGTATGCCTGTATAGGATTACTGTATGATATAGATAACAACTAATAACTAATAAGTAATTTTCATCGGAAACCAATTTCCTATTTCCTAATATAACATGTAGGTAATTAAACTGTTTTGAAATTCTACCTTTAATAATGCAGATTGAAGATTGTATACTAATTGAAGCTTTAATACATTTTGATTTATCTAATATTTTATCTAAATATGTGATAAACAATAACCCAACGAAATTTTATTTTACTTAAATATTATCCGGATATCGACATATTTTATTTAAAATAATTATTAAAAAGTTCTGTGTAATGGATGGGAAAAAATAATGTCGGTAGGTATTGTAAGAACTATTAAATAAATAAATAAAGAGCCTTGCTGACAAAATTATTTTAATTTTACGTATTTTTAGATAATCAATTATTATATCAGCTGAACAAAAACAAATGATCGATTATTATTAATGTTTATAATATTTATGTTACTAATTATTATCATTTACCTAATTTATAGTTATTTAAGAACAAATTAAACATAAACAATCAATAAATAGTGCTGCCAAATTAGGCTAAGCGCTGCGAGTTTATCTGGACCTATATCTTACTCATTTACATACCATTTAGCATTTAAATTATCATGCGCATATTATGTTCCTAAGACCATTTATTATTATACGCACAAATGTTTTATATAATTTTTATTGTTAGCTATTGTAATATTTATCGATTCTCAATGATTTTTTTATACAAAACCTCATATACTATATATAATCAATGATAATATTTCTAGAGACGAGACCAGCAAATATGACCATTTAAACATATTAAATGCCTTTCAACCTCCCATGTCCAAAAATAGGTACTTAGGTACCTACTCGCTCATTGGTATAAAATACAAGTATAAACCTAATTATTAATCATAACTTCTTGTAAAAAAGTTACATATTTACTAGATGGTAAATAAAACCTTCGTCTATAGGGTATACATATTTGAGGGTCTTAGATTCCCAGGACATCTGTCGTCAGTGATAACTGAGGTGGTTTATCGTGGTCGATCCAATAATCGTTCACGTTTCGCAAATGGAACGATATCCATCTCGGTCGACAGAAAGGCCCAAACTAGTTATGAATCGTTTCCGTCGCTGCGCACTATATCAATACGTACCTACTGTTAAACTTTATTTTTTTTCAACGGGTTAATCGTTTGCAAATTTTTCCCTTTTTACCCGGCCGGTTTAAGACCGTCATTGCGGGACGAGCGACGGTCGACGCCACGGAGGATACGTGCGCGCTCACACACGACTCCTAAACTACGCGAACCAAATCTGTTTGGCGTGTGACTGATGGGGTAGCTCCGGTGAATTTACCGAAACCCGGAAAGCATCCCCTCCCGTTATCAAGGGTAGGGATAGATGGGCGCGCGTGAAGAGAGTGTGCTAGTGAATGGATGATGGCATTGATAAATGAACGAAGCCAGTTTGTTCGAGCGAGCACCCACCCACCCATAATACGTTCACAGCGGATACCGGCTATACCCGATCCTTATTTTCTAATCTCTCAAACACGGCGTATCCGCGCTATATACGCGTACTGCGTACACACAAATAATAATAATAATAATAATAATAATAATATACGGTCGTCTTCGTCGCTAACTATGCGGCAGGGTGGATGGGCCGGGTTCACCAGCCGAAAACCGCGTTACCTCTTCGGGACGAGGATTAACCGCGGGACAAAACGTAGAACCGATCGGATTAGAACCTTTCACGCAAGCGCGAGCGGTCGGTGGTGAAAAAGAGCTCTGCAAGTCGCCGGGGTATAGTATACTCGTGTGTGCAGAATTATCACTTGGATGGACTTAACTCTGCGTCGCTGCGAAATAATTATCGAAGAAACTGAATGCGCTGGCGTTCTCATGTTCGCCCGCACACACACACACATATATATGCATAAATATACAGAGCAATTCTCTAAGCAGCGTTTTCTACCATTTTTCCTTTAGTAATGTATTTATTCAAAGTTATATTTTTGGAATTTTTAATAATACTTAAGAACTATGTCTTAAAATACTTGGAATTTTTATAGCATTTAAAAGTTTTCTGTGACCACGTATACATTTCTTTTTTCTAAATGATGACATCCATTTTTTTCATTGTGAATAATTGTTGAAAAAATGGATGTCCAAATACAAAAGAGTACTTTTATAATTATTACATTTAGTGTACTAAGAATAATGGGTCATCAATAATAGGATTGGAAGTTAAGGTATCTATAATGATTTGAAAATTATGTATAGTTAGTTATTAGTTATTACTAATATTAAACTATTAAAATATTTTATTTTAAACATTTTGTGAGTACCTTATACATATTATATTGTCTTATATAACCGTTATTAGGGTTTTTATCTTTAAAACGCTAAGGTTAAAAACTACTCAATAGACTGGTTTTTTATTTAGATAAATAAAATGTACTTCCAAATGCAGATTTTACTGTAAAAAAGGGTGGTACTTATTGAAGAAAAAAGTTTATATGTCACGGGAAACTTTTTAAATGATATACGAGATTTAAGTGTGTTTATAAATTCTAAAAATCAGAACTTGTATAAATCCATTAATAAAGGTTAAATAGTGGGAGGGGTGAGCATGCTTGGTGAATCACTCTGTATACATATATAATGAAATTTTCCCGAACGCATCCGTATTATGACCTTCGTAATTGATTCCGGCGGATCCCCTCGAGGATTATATATACTGCTTTAGGTAATAGTTTCACTTTCAATCAGATTTGAATCGAGTCTATCACCCCTAGAACCGTCTGTTGGCTGACTTAGAACATATGTGACACCGCCGCTGCTACTACCACCACCTTAAGCGTGTTCCATGGAAAGTTTTTCGTACAAAATGATGGATATCAAATTAAAAGTTAGTCAGGTTGAAATCGAATTCGGTCGTCTATTTCTAGTGCGTTTACATTACGTTAGAACAAAAGACAGTAGTCTTTTACTCTTTTACACATTTTTCTCAGTAAATTGTATTCTACCATTTACTATATTTTTAAATTATTTTAGATCATAATATTTGTATTTATTCCTATTGTTTTGATAAAAACAGGTCTGATAGCTGGTGATATTATTATTTATTGTTAATGCAAAATTAAATGTAAGATTTATATGATTCTATGTTAAGACTCGAACTGCTTGAGTCATTTTATAACTTTAAGCGACGAATCAATTTATTAATATTCATTTTCATCTATTCAAATAAAACTGATTGCCCGTTTCTAAAAAATATCGTGTTTTAGTTCAAAGACCGAAAATATAAATTCATATTTGATTCCGTAACATTTTAATGTATACAAAATAAATTTCTCATCGTACATACAACTAATTATAAGTATTGGTAAAATTATCGATGCAGCATCGATTAATGTTGCGTTTTTATATTATTTTAACAAAATAAGCACACTTTAACTTGTTTAGTATTATTTGAATAGTTTATTTCAAAATATAATAATTGATTTTTAGAATACGCTGGCTGCTGTCTGCTGCGGCTGGCTGTATTCTTTAAGCGAAATGATTTATTCGGGAGGCCATCAACCATAGAACGCAAATAAACTTACATGTTTACGGTCTCACAAATTACAGTACAAATATGGAATCTCCTTCCAGGGAGGTCCCATTATGGCGCTTCGGATATTAGAAGCAGCGTAAGTGGCATCATAATATATAGGTCTTGTGGTATGGGAGGGATATTTTTGAAATATTAAACCGGAGTCGTATGATTAATTGTGGTAGGTCAGCTATAATAACCCGTGGCTAGTCCCCGGAAGCAGTAATCCTTTTTATTAATACATGTGGCTGCGTTGATATATATACAATATACATACATATACGTCCACACAAACATCAAAATCAATAAAGTAAAGAGGGTAGACGCCAAACTTAAAGGTCTTGTAAATATTTGATATTGTTATTGGTAAGATGCGAAGTATAAACAACAATAACCTTCTCTGATTCTCTCGTTACGCTAATTAAATGCTCAAGCCACAGACCACGTTTCAATTTTCATTTTGGACGGTCAAACTGGTAAATATTCAGACCAAGCAGGATAAATATAACCTTACTAACTATACCCTATCTAGCAGTATTACCGTTATTGTTTCAACAGTCCCACAACCATGTAAATCCACATACACGAACACACAGTTGACAAATTTAATTATTTCGAACGATTACACAAATTCTATAGTGCCTTACATAATACGAGGATTAGATATTGGGACTTAACACTATTCGCTTTGACAAATAATATCACTACGTTTATTTTCTTTGCTAAGTTGGATAGCTCTTGGCAGAATATAATATTAATTTTTGAAGTTTTACAATCAGATATAATTCATAAAATAAGTCTCATTTTTGAGTTTCTATCAATTTTCGTTCTTTAAAAATCAATTAAATAAGAAATTGGTGGGTCAGACGTGAATAACCTGATAAAATATCTGCAAAGTTGATTGTTCTCATTCCGTCCCCCGTCCTGGATTCGCGATAGTGTGGCTTTTTATCACTCCTTATTAATATGGACTACGGTCGAGGTCATTTGTATTGTGAGTGCTAAAAGTTAGAACTTTTATCGTTATCGTCGGTTGATTACATTCCTAACAATAACATCGTGGCCAAACGAATCAGATCTGATCAATTTCTGATAGCTATTAGCATATCTGGATATACGTGTGAATTATCGAAAGAACCGAGAGCCGTGAGTCGTGTTAATTAAAGTCTATATTTTTGTCGATCAATGTTTTATATATTGTTATTATGCTTGTGCATTGAATATCTGACTGATAAAAAACATTATTTATTTGATATTGAAAGCCATAATACCGATTCAACTTTGGTAAATTTCGCGCATAATGCAATTAAGAGATGTGCATTAAGTATTCATTTAACAAAATATTATAGCATTTGTAATTATTCATAAATAATTGTTATCCAAAACTTATCTCATATTCTTTTTAACTAATATATGTTTTGGGATATTGAACGAAACTAGCAATATAAATTTAGCATAATGATTATTTATGGGTTTTTTTTTAGTTTTGTTATCCTTATAGTTTTTTTTTTTAATAGTTTATAGGAGAAGCCAAACGTTACATAATTCTAATATTAAATATATATTAATCATTTAATTTTTTATTTTCAAATTATTTTCGCGATGTATAAAAAAATGTACTGAACAATTTCAAAAAAGAGTAAATTTATTTTAGCTTACCAGTTTTCAGCGAAATTGAATTAAGCTTATTTTATGGTAAGTAACTCTAAATATTCGGCGTTTTCATTGATTAATTATCAAGTCAGTTATATTATATAAATGTGAAAAAAATTAATATTTTATCTTTGTTATGTTAAATATTATTTTACAGAATATTTAAGTTTATATAATTTATATCTGACCTAAAAATGTGATACGAAGTTAAATGTTAACTAAGTACATTATACTATCAAAAATCGTATGTCTTTTTTAGTTTTTACATATGTATACACACTAACTAGTATATTGTTTAATTTAAAATAAGCGCTATACCCCTTACTCATAACCGTTTTTTCGAATGAAATTTACCTGATATATTATTACTTACAATAATTTAATTCTAGTCTTATTAATTATATAGCGTTAAACTAAATAAATAATGAACATAGTCATTAATTCTTAATATTATTACCTATAGACAATTTTATAAAATATATTTTTAAATAATTATATTTAATTTTAATTTATTAAAGTATAGCTTAAGTAATTTTTGAAATATAATACTTTATTGATTTAAATTCATAAATTATTTATTGTATTTTTTTTAAATTAACTATTTTATCATTTTCCTTAACTATATAACTATCAAATGCAATCTTATAATATGGTATTTCTGCTTTCAAGTGAATATTATACACTCTATAATCTATATTGACTAAATAATAAATCAAGGGATTAGACATTTTTACGATTAGATTTTTTTTTTTTTGATTTTTTTCAGCAATTTCGTTATAAATAAATTATTTGGTATGTCATTTCACCATTTAATTTTTGTTAACCTTTGTAAAAAAGTTTGGATGATCTTGATAATTCATATTTTAATTTAGTTGCGGGCATTTATATTTATATTAAGGTTAGAGCAAGGAAAACTATCGGCTTTACAAAGCCTTAGGCTTTGTATATACTTTTCATATTTTATCTTTTCATAGAAAATAATATATTGTGTCAGTTAAAAATTTAAAAATGTTCATATAGCACTAATATAGATTAATAATTGAACAAATTTTTTGCTTTTATAAGTAAAAATTGTGAAAACAGTAAAGAAATGTAAGAAATCCTTGATTTTCCATTCAAGTTGTAGTTACATAATATTTTTATGCTTAACACATTGAACCCGATCAAAATTGTAATTTAAGTAAAATCATTAATTAACATACCTACTAAATTAGAATCGGTGCCTTATATTAAATTTGATTGTAAACACAGTTTAAAGTAATTACATTTACATTTTTAAATTAATATATGGCAAAATTTTAATATTAATGAATTATGAAATCAACAATTAAATTTTCTCAATTATTCTGTAGACTACCTATCTAAAGTTCTGAAAAGACAGTGATTTATAAAAGTATTTATTAGAATTAAGTTGAATCTTAGAACACTTTTGTACGCTCGTATTAAAGTATGTAAATTTCAATTGAAAGTTTATGACATTATTCCACTCCTTTTTTTTAAAATCATAATCTTTTTAATAAAAAAAAAAAAAAATTGATAAAAACTTTATATTATATAATACTAGAACGTTATATTTAAATAAATAATACAATATACCTATTAGATTTATGATAAACGATTTATTCTCTCATTAGAAGAAAAATGTACACAAATTTATTTATTTTTTGATTATTTATCTTAAAGTTTTACACAACTTAATAATAACATTATAGTGAAGATATAAAGTTTTATTGTTGTACTGCGAATTTTTTTTTAATTCTTTTATTTACTGTGTCATTTAGTATTTATTTTCATTTTATTCTTTTCTTGACGTTACATAAAACAAAACTAAAAATACAAGTAAAAAAATAGGTTACATGGAAAGTTTTATTTAAATAACTATAATCCGAAAAACCAAAATATTTAAATACCCAAATTAGAAAAACTTGTCCTTCAAACGTATTAGGTTTAGATATTTATACCTAATGAAAGCAAAAATAATGAAATAATGTATAATTATATAAAAATACTAAAGTTGTATTTACCAAGAAAATTATTAGATACTTAAAATACCTAATAAATCCTAACGAACTGCATTTATCTCGACTAGAATTGAATAATAATATAGTATGTTAAAAAATGTGTGTACGAATAAATTTATACGACTACCAGCTAATGATGTTAGATTTTAGAAACCTTAAAATGTAAAAATAGGAAAAATAAAATAACTTAAAATGTCATCAATATTTTATTATTATAAAACAAATCAATACAATTTAGGTGCATCAATATTTTAAAAAATGTCAATTTAAGTCACTTCATAATAATCGTAAATAAACATAATTATATTAATTTTAATTTAAAAGTAAAACTTATAATTAGAAGTTATTTAAAATTCATGAATTATTAATTTTAGCGGAAGCATTTGTACAACAGCTGATCTATAGAATTTTTCTTATGTATTAATCAATAGACCCTTCTACAGTCCTCGTCAGTGTGCTTATGTTTTAGTTTACACTAATTTCGCGCTTTGTAGAAAACTGGTATAATAGGTTAGGTTAGCCAAACGTCTAATCTGCTGCTAAGCATTAGGCATTACTTTTTGTAATCAGCTTATGTGTATTATACCTATGATCAAAACAGTCTCATTTCACAAAATCTGATGGTTTATCCAAAAACCCAATTAACCTTTGGATTGAATCGTTTCAACGTCTAAATGATTTTAGTGTTTTCTTTTATTTTTATTAATAATGTATTATCATTGATGAATTCAAATTATTTTAAAATTACGTTGGGTCGCTATATTTTTATTTTGGGCTATTTGTAACACTATTATTGCAAGATATTTTCAGACAAATCGATCTGTGTAACCTGAAAAACTGCGTGTGATATTAAAAATAATATGTCAGAGAAACACGGAATATTAAATTCGATTCTTTTCATAAATATTGGAAAGCCAACGCATTTCATTAATATTTAAAAATATAGTTGTTGTATAGCGCCTGCATGGATTGCATATTATCCATTGTATATGGTGTACATTATTTGTAAGCTGTAATACGCATTTAACTACACCCTTTATCGAAATAAATTTCTTTTAACGTGTACCTATTTAGTTATTTATTCAATATCGCACGGCATCGTGTTACAAAAACATAATATTGTTATTTCGAACAACGTTAAATAGATTGAATGTACGAAAGTTTTGTTACATCGAAAAACAAATCCAATTTCAAAAGTAGTTATTGTTGGATATCTGACAATCACCTTGTCATTAGATTCAGTGTTTTATACTTTTTCGAATTCTTGATAAGTATATGAGGATTAAACACATATAGAAAAAGTTTGAGGGAATGTAATTATAAACTATTTTCCAAATTATTGTAACTTTTATAAATTAGTTATTAATATTGTTTGACTTAAAGTGACTTGGACATATTCGGTATTTATTTTTATTTTGTGTGTGTGTGGTGGTGGTTCAGTTAATAATAATTTAACATCAATAAAAATGATTTATGTATATACATAAGTTTAGACAAAGGCGTGTCAAAGCACATGACCAAAAAGTAAAAAGTTTATGAACATTAAACAAATTAAATAAAGTTTCATAATTCCCATTTAATTCACCATTTAGTTTTGACACACGTATAAAATTATACTTTAAGAGTAATGTGAAAATTTAACCTATAAATAAAGACGTACATTTTTTTAATGTATTGATTAATGATAAACTTCTGAAATTAAAAATAAAATGGTCTTGATATAAAAACAAGACAAGTTATAAATCATATACTATAATAAAATATTTACTGTACTCTTTAAAAGTTTGGAAATATTATTATATATATGATGAAATAAAATACCTAGTATAAATGCTGTGTATATTAAAAGATATAGATTACAAAAAGTATTTAATTCTAAAAGTTAAAAATAAATAAAAATACAGTTTATATGAGAAAATCATAAGAAAATTCTGCGAAGTATTTAAATTTAAATTCATTTTAAAACACTTTCATTAAAGACACGTATTTATTTTATATTAATTATGTTTTACTTTTATACACAAAAAGCTATAAAATATGTATAGGTACTTATATAATATTATAAATAATGTACAATATATACTACGAGTTAGGTGCAGTTATGCCATCGGTAGTAAAATATGTGTTAATTATTTTTAAGCAATTTTTGTTTGAACTATTTTTATTCTATTAAATAATATTGGGCGGGGGGGGGGTCTAGTAATAAAAGACGATGTTTCCAAAAATTTTAAATTTAATTTAATAACCGATGGTGTTTGAACAACTATCGTAATAACATACGTCATACGTCATAATATTATAATCATAACTATCGATGTACCATAAATTAACATATGACTACCATATCACACTATATCACTATTCACTAACCTACCCAATACTCAGATAATAATATCTTATTATAATATAAGGTATTCAAATATTGTACTTCATGAAGAGCGTTTTTCAAGGGGCCGGTTGTAGCGCGATAGAGAAAAATATAATGAAAATAAGTATTATTAGAGGTATTAACCTTAATTATTATATTATCGGTGACACGTTCCGATAATTGATATTTTATATATTACATTAATATTGTATTAAAAAAAAAAATACACTTGTATAAAAATATAAAATTGTTTTGTCATTAATAATTTTGGAGTCGTCAGTATGTTTTAAACAGCCGGAAGAATCATCCGATGTAAAAGTTTGAATACATCTGTTATCCAAATTATTATATTGTTTAACGATGAGTTTGTGCGTCACATTATTACCTAGGCACGTTCAGCGCCTTAAACTATCAGATTATTACTTTTTGTCGCGAAAAAAGTGGCGAAGTAGTTTAAACGAATAATAGTAACAACAGTCACCTTATTTTTACTCCTCATTTTGTCCGTAAAATATTTCTCTCAAGGGAATAACCAAGCACAAATCACTCCCACGAGGCTCCGAGAATCATATTAGTTTTTGTTTGGTAAAAATCAGATGAGTAGTTTAAGCGAATTGTGGGAACGTAAAATTGCTTGACAAACACATTGCATTACTACTTCAAGCAGTTGAAAAAAACAAATAAAATACTACAAAACTATAATATAATATTCTGAAATATTGAGTAGGCATTTCGTATAAAATAATAAATGTAACAAATAACAATAATAATAATAAAAACAAACACACGTAGTATTATCGGGTCTCTTGGGGATATGACATTTACAACTACTCTTAAATTGCGACGTATATTTTAGATTCTGAGCACAGGGACGAATGTATTGGTTTTACAATGTGGGATTTTATTACCATTTATAATTTTTTTTGTGCTTTTTGAAAGAATCAAAATGTACAAACTATCGACTATGAGGATGGTTTTTTTTTTGGAAATTCAGATGTTATTGGCACAATGGAGGAGTCAAAAGTAAAATAGTTTACAGTAATTTTCAATATAATTGGTAAAAATAAAAATGAAATATCCTACGAAAAAAATTGAAAAATCGACACTAAACTAATTAGCAATTTAATTTTTTTTTTTTATTTTAAAAATGAGTAACCGAAGAGAGTTTAAATTTACACTGAAAATTTAAAATATACATTTTCTAGACCCATGAGTTCATGGTTTTCAAAATATTTCGGGAATTATTGTACTGTTTATAGAGATT
The DNA here is from genome assembly GCF_020882245.1 of Rhopalosiphum padi. Lineage (NCBI taxonomy): Eukaryota > Metazoa > Arthropoda > Insecta > Hemiptera > Aphididae > Rhopalosiphum > Rhopalosiphum padi. The sequence goes on from NC_083600.1 coordinate 2,429,836, forward strand.
TAATTTCGTTTGCCAATAAACAAGCTTGAAAACTGAATACAAGATGGTATTCAATGTTTTAATTACAGAAATGTGAAAATATCAAAAATACAAGGTCACAATTTTTTTTTTAAAGAGTTACAAGTCCAAATTTTGGTAAAATTCGTCAAAATAACGAACATTTGTAAACTATTTTGTTACTAGAAAAGTATTCAATTTTTGAATTTAATAGATAAGGATTAAGGATTGAAATTTAGTACAAAGTTCTTCGTAAATTGTTGTGGGATTTTATTACAATTTATAATTTTTTTTGTGCTTTTAAAAAGTATCAAAAGTACAATTTTTTTTTAAACACTTGCAAAATTAAAAATTATTTTCTATTTTTAATAGAACTTTCAAATTATTTTTACTAGTTTTTAAGCAATTTTATAACATTGTACTGAATTTACACACTTCTAAAATATGTCGCTATGGACTATAATTTAATAATAATTATAATACATTTATAGTATCCTATTATAATAATTATTATATAAAATATGCAATTTTTTAGGTAAAAAGTAGTTATAGTTGAAAATATCACATTACTAATAAATATAAAATTAATTGACTAATATTAATCGTATCCGATTTATAAACTATAAAATAACCTTAGAAATAGAGGCTGATAACCATCTCCACTCAGAATTGTTTTTCGTATTCAATTATTTACCATTGAATTAAAATTTACCATGTCCATTTCAATGATCTACTCAATAATGAAAGAAGTTCAAAAATTACTATGTAAAAAAAGTAACTTCATCAGTATTTTAAAAATTATTTGAATCATATTGCACTGCTCTTTGAATACCGTTATTTAATTATACTCTATATTTTATTCATTGTGTGCATCCGTATTCAGAACTTTCTTGTCACTGTTAAACATTTTATAAAAATATATTATTGAAAGATATGATATATATAAGTTTTTCTATAGCTAAAAATATATATTTTCTGTAATCAAATATACATTTAATGATAAAATACGTCTTTTATTATTTCGTGCATCTGTTATAAATTATTTCACGGTATCTTAACATCTAATTGTTATTGTCACGTGTTTATTATTTATATTACATGCGTTGTTTAACCTTGATTATTGATTATTTTTCATTTTAGTTATAAATTGTAGAAATTTTAAATCGTTTATGGGGAAAATAATCGATCTATAATATTTATAATATAATATATAAATATGTTTTTAAATAAATAAGTAGTAAATAAAAGTTTTATTTTTATTATTATTGTAATTTTAATATTTTTTTTCTATTTTTAGATCGCTCACACTGGTATTTGAGTTATTTACATAAAATATGCTAAGCGCATTAATATTTTATACTTATATAGTATATACATAAATAAAATGTAATACAATATGCTGCACATTCCATTAAAACAAAGCTAAGAGTAATTTGCTATGAGTTTTAAAGTTGCCATTGTAATAATTAATGTGTATATAGTATATATTGTTTCTACACATTAGTTATGATATTGTATTGTCTAAATCATTTAAATAAATAAATTGTTGTCACATGGATCAACATTCTATACATTTGTTCTAGTGAAAATAAATCAATATAATATGTATCGTGATCGTACTGTCTTTTTATGAAACATATAATTAAAATAATTTACACCTATCAATAATAAATTCAATTTTAAATGAAAATTAATGTTATTCGAATGATATGATGTAAAAAAATAAATAAATAAAAAAGTTAAATTTGGTCGATTATCACTAAACAGCCATTGATTTATACAAACAATTTGTTTTAAACGATTCCTTATTTATTTTGGAAGAACGGTACATTCGTATTATAAACAACGATCGTTTGTTGGTGATTTATATTAAATGAATAACTGACTAAGTTTGATATACCAACAGTATCTTCGAATAGGTAGAATTTTCGAACGCAACGTATTCAAAAAGTAATCTGAAAAAAGTTTTCTCGCCATTCCGCAACCATTACGCTGCGAAATGTAAATTCGAATACAATAATATTTATTGTAAACTCTGCAAAATATTAATATTGACAATCGCTTACATTTCTCGAAAGTAATTTTAAAACTTTGATAACCGATACCAAAATCGTTTTCCCTCGAAGTAAAGTTATACTGCAGTTTGTCGAGAAAGGCCGTGGTATCTTTAAACGGATGGAGTGGTATATATATGCACAGTATTAAAATTGCGTACCATGTGTATAAATTATAATATGCAATATACTGATACTCGCTGTACATTTTAACGTATATTATTCAAAAGTAGATATTAAAGGAGCTCAAATAGTTCTGTTTTATAGTTTATTATTATTAAAATATTATTTATGAATTGGATTCTGTATGTATTGTTTATAAAATTGCTCTATTTTTAGAATCTACAGATAATTTTTATTTTTATCCCAATTCGTATTATCTATCTGAAATAAAATCATTTTATATCATTAAGGCATTTTAGTAACTAGAAAGTTAATTATTTTTTTGATTTTTCGCTATTATGGAAGTATTTTATGTTAGATTCGTATCAACTGTTATTCATATTATGATTATTATTGTGAATTATATAGTTTATGTTACTGCATAATAAGTAATCTTTATAATTTAGAAATCAAATATAAAACACATTTTAAAACACTGATAACTGATAAGGTATGTGAATTCATTTTCCTGTTTAAGTGTGGTACTTCATTCAGAAAATATAAACCTTCCCTAAAATTTGACCAAATTTTTTCCTATATGCTTATATCAATATCAATAATTACCCATTTAAATTCTAGAAAGAATCTAGAATCTAGAAGATTCGAAATGATAAGAAATGATATTTTATTTTCAATCAAAAAACTATAACGTGGTACCTATATTAATCAACTATACCGCAAAATACTAGTCCCCCGCCCCATTTAGGATTTTCAAAAAGGCCAATTATTAATTTTGAAATTACTTATGGGTACATGCAGTGAATAAATTTGAATTTACGTATTATTTACATAAAAAGGGGTTTTCGTTTGAAGTACTTTTTTTCCCCGGATGTAAAAATGGCTAGTTCCTAGTTATATTTTCAATGATAATAATTAAAAGATATAAGAATAATAAGATAAGATAAATAAAATATATTGCATACAATAAAACCATAAAACCATAAAATAATAATTATATATTATTTACTTTAAAAGTTCAGAATTTTGGATTTTAGAATACAAAATTCAGTTTTAATGTGGACCATACAAAATGTATTAAAGGGTGCCTGCAGGCCCTAAGTTAGGACCGCTGGCCTCAAGTAATGATTTAAGTGTCTACATTTGGTAACTGTTAAAAAATAAAATAATCATTATTACCATACTTAAATTATTATTTATACATTTTAATTACGATGATAATAGCATAGAATATACATTAATATACTACTGTAAGTAACTATTTTATATTATATGTTCGATGCGTTGCAATCATTTAGATAAATAGAACAGTCGTTATTTATCCGTAAGTGTAAGAGGTATCCTGCTACATAGGTAGTAAAGTACAACTACGGTGGCGTTGTCTCGGGCGAAAGTTATCGCGAATCGAACATCATACATATATCTTGAATGCGTTTAGGTTAAACCATCCCATGAGACCAGAACACTGGGACGACAAGTCACATTCATCTCACTAAAAAGTATCTTTTTTTTTTTGTATATACATTTTTTTAATCTCGACGAAATTCTTGTTACTTTATTTTACTTAGCATTAAATAATGCATTCATTTTTAAACCATGGTGGCTCGGACGATATCCGGTTTGTCTATGGCCTATGCGATCTGTAGTTGTGTAATTTTAGTTAGGTAGAATAAAACAATAGAATGACATATTTGACGGTCTACGAAGCCATTCGCTAACTAGTCGTGTTCATTTGTTTTTCTGTATGATTAACATGTTAAGTTATCCATAGTTAATATCCCTGGTCATTTTTTGGTCTAAGACAATCAGTCAACTGACGATCGGTTTTCATTGGTCGGTGTAAAAACTTATGCTAAATCTTGATTGCTAAATATACACTCTACACAAAGTAATATTATGTCAATTCATCTTCATATTAAAAATTAAATATAATCTCGTCACAATTCAATATTGCTATGAACATTTTAATAGTTAGGAAGATTTTAACCCTTCTGATAACATGTAACATATTTTAGTAATTGTTGGTTTTTACGTTTGCATGAGTATCGAGTATTATTATTTATGAAAATACTATAAGATTGGATAGAAACATCTTATAAAGTAAATTGAAGGGTAGTTATATTAAATTTAGTTTGGTGATAAATGATAATATTTTGTATAACCATTATATAGATCTTTATATAGATTTTAGGCTACAGGTATACACAATACACACATGCATAGTAAAAACTGACTTGCAACTGCTGTATTTTTAAAAATAATTCTTTATTTGAATATGTTAATTTAAATTACGATGTTTCCCTTAAAATCAAAATATTGTTAATTAATTCATTTTTGCTAATAATTTAAAATGGTATATTCTGTCATACGAATATAACAATATTATCATAATATTATTTTATAGTTTATATGAATAAACTAATTATACTAACGTTAATACCGAACGAAAGAAATTACCATTATTTGTGCATCGAATAGCATTTAGTATGTATAAAAACAAGTTGAGTATATTATTTTTGTATAGAGAAACGATGTTCGACATTTTACAGTACGCTAAATTAGTTATTGTCCCTGACAACAGAGCACACTACCAGTCACTAACGGTTTTATTTAATTTTCTTATTAAAATGTTCTATTAAAATAATATAATTACTCATATTTTATTGTTTTACATTATTATAATAATTGTACTACCATCATATATGCAAGGCACATTAACTTATCACTCACTTTCAACAATTTCGAATGATTGCTTTTATGCTACCTGATTTAATGAATGGACTATTATGTTATTTGGTGTATTTATTATATTTATATATGTATATAAATATATTTTTTTAAATAGATATCAGTATTGAAAGACATGTTAAGTATTTTCGATGATTAACACTATTTAAAATAATTTTATTTTAAAGATGATCTTGTTCGATGTATAAGACTTTGAAAGTAAGTGACATACAGACGTCTTTTTTTAGATAGGTGACTATTTTAGAAGACAATTTAAGCACCGAATAAAACTATTTAAACTTAAAATATAGATCTTATTTGTGTTAGGTATCTATTTAAATTTAAATTTAAAATGCATTTGTATTAAATGGGTAAATAGTAACTTTTATACATAACTATGTTATTTACGTTAACTTTTAATGATGAAAAATATGAATAATAGGTACTTTACGAAATTTAGTACCATTGACGTATCGAATAATGGTGATAAATAATATATTTGAATGTATATGAATTATATTTTATTTAATATGAATATTATAAGATAATTACATATTTATATAGATTAATTTGACGTTGGTAATTGTGCATAATAACTATTAATAGGTAAAATTATTAATTATTACAGTTTTAGCCTCCTATATTCAGTGCCATTTAATATATACGAGTAACACATTGTTTCTCAATACAATATTATATTATAGTCGGTATATTTATTTATTTTTATAATATAATATATTCAATACTAATACGTATATATAATATTATTGCCATATTTATAACTTATAATTAAAATGGATCAAATGACAGAATTATATCCATAATCCCGTCTTGGATGCGTGTTACAATTTATTTTGTATTATTAAAATACGTAACAGTAGTAAATGTTTAAATATTAATATTACTTATTAGTATAATACTTTTTAGAAATAAACAATATTTCGTAAGTAAATTTAATAAAATTGACTGTAATATTTAGAAAAATATATTAGATATATTTTTTTTATGAATTCAAGTCTTAGAACTGATATCCGGCCATTAAGTTATGCATTATGTATAATATATTGTACCTAATATATATATATATTTATAAATGTAACATCAATAAAATACGAATATAATATCCAGTTTAATTTATTTTAAATATTATTCATAGGGAAATTATTGTACCACCACATTCAACATTAATAAATTATAATAGTAAAAATATTAGATCATACTTTATTAAATTTAATAGGTTTTCAATCTAATTTTAGAACGTTGATTTGAAAATTAAACACTTATTCTCTGTTTGTTACTTATACATAAATATTTAATACTTAATAAAGCTTATAATATTAATGAGAGAACATAGGACATTTTCTAATCACATAATTCACGATTACGTGACACTTACTGGTATATATGACCAGTCAATCATCGTGACTATCGTTCCCAAATACATATAAGACATGTATCCATACACGTTACGAATATCTTAACGTGCGACATCATCGAACAATCTGAATAGTTAGGGCCAGAAAATAAGTGTCGTATACTCGCATCATTTTAACATTATAATATCATGTGACTCGACCAAAATCATGACGTCTATAGTATAGTAATATTATTACAGAACTCGGCGAGAATATTATTATTATATTATTACAAAATTTACCCAAATATAGTTGAATAAAGTAAAATATAAATTGCATGTTTGTATTGTAGTTGAACAATTGCCCACGTTGTAACGACGGATGCATTTCGTGTTGTTTCAGGTGAGAACCCGGCGGCCATGCAGCACGGACACGGACGGAGTCTGAACATGCTTAGCTGTCCGTCCATATGGATACTCATACCGTCCTTAGTGATGTTCATCAACTTGAATACAAATTGAAAGCACAATATTATTGGTGTGCGACTGCAGTGAGCGCGTGAAAAACGAAAAACGCTACGCCTATAAAATAACTTTATTATTGTAGGAGAAAAAATATATTAATAATAATAACGATGACAGATTAAGTGTGAAATAAATGAACACTGTAAATACATTTTTGATTACGGACATATAGCTTTTAATAATTTCTAAAACACTGTTGTTTGATATTAAATAATATTACGTCATTACACACTACGCCATGGTGTTTTATAATTTCATTAATACGTCTGTCGATACCTTTATAATATACCAATTAAACAATTTATGATTCGATAATAATAAAATACTATTATAATAATTATAATAAAATAAAAATATTATGTACTCTGTTACAAATTTTATCCGTGTTAGTTTTTATTATGTTTTAAATGGTGTATACGATTCGTATATAGAAAAATGTATATATTGGTGATATTTATTTGATATTTTCCATGATATTATGTAAATCCATACGTTTACGATTTTGGCTTGTACATTTTAGTTTTAAAAATATAATAATGTAGAAATAATGAAGATATGTTTCTTGGACATATTATTATACGCGTTAAAGATATAAAATAAATGACAAGTAAGGTCATTTCAATCAGGTGTTTATTGTGTTGTACATTTTAAGATTAAGAACAATGTTAAGTTTATACATCTAATATTATATTATTGAGTACGTATATACACTAATTTATTCATCGATGTGTCCAACTCCCTAAAAATTGTTTTAATTTGTGTAAATAAATATTTATAAAGTATTACGAATAAGTAATTTGTTCTGATATCTGAAAACAATTTATTTTACCAAATATTTTTTAACAAATGACAACCTGGATTGGAATTTTATATAAATACACGATAATGCGTTTTCGAAATTTAACATCTAACCGCTAAAATATACCTGTAAAAAATATGAATGCAAATAATTATTTTAAAGCCGAAATGTCTTGGAAATGTGTAACTAATGTGAAGTTGGTTAATTGATATTATCATGGTTGAATGAGTCACCAAAGTCCATGTTTTGTTTGCCATAGTTCAACGTTTGCAAAACTTTACTATTCGCTGAAATATTAAACTTAGTAACCCCTGATGAAATAAAACAATACACTTCATTGAACTATTTGTGAAACATTAAAGGGAAATGCAAATATGTCTCAAATTTTCGGGCTTTTGAGAATTCTTTTTGATATTAGTTTTTGTACAAAAAGGAAATGCACAGGAATACATTATTTTTCTCTTTAAACAATGTGTTCGTATGTTTATTCCAAAAGGAACAAATAAGCTTTTGGTTTTACAACGTCATCATTTTTTTCTCATTTTTTTTTTCACAAATATTTTTAGAGCAGTAAACTTTTTCAAATTCTCTCATGTAGAATATACAGTTCATTGGAAATCGAATGTAATTTGTGCTTTAAAAACTACAACATTACTAAACATAAATTATTATTATTATTATTTAATAACCAATCATACAAACAAAACGTTTAATTTTCAGTATTACAGATTATCTAAAAATAAACATATATTAAAAATCTATAAATTCAGAATTTAACGACAAGTATTTATAACAAAAATTGTATTATATATAGTACTATTATACAAACATTATAAACAATTTGTTATAATTTGTTCAAGGTGATTATTTTGAAAGTAAACATACAAGTATTAACGTTTTTGGAAATTGTTTTTATTACTTGATTCAAAAAATTCAAAAAATAATAATAAACAAAACAAAAAAAGGTAAAAATATAATTGTTGAAAAATAATTTGTGTTATACTTTAAATTCAAATTTAAAATATTTAAAAATATTTCTTTAAACGTTAATACTTTATTAGAAAATACAAGCTAAACTTTAAAGTAATCACGATGTACGTATCATATTATAAATCCATACACAATTTATTTTTATTTTTAAATAACTTAACACCTTAATAAGCAATTTGTGATGATTCAAATGTTTCTAAAATTGTGAGCAATAGATGAATCGTTAAACTATATATTATTTTAATAAAAGTACTCAATTGTAAATTATAGCACTGTCCATGTATGTAGTTAAACAGCTTAAACGATTCTACTGTATCTACCAACCATTTTTTTTTTAAATTATATTTATTTTTTAACGTTCAATAAATATCTTTATTTTTTTTTTTATTATTATATTTATAAATTGTATACATTGTCAATAAAATAAAATGTATTATTATCTGCACAGGTTATTGTATTTTCGATTTATCAATATTATAATAATGATATTAAAAAAAAAAAAATACCACATTTGTAAGCTAAAATTGATTTAAAAGTATTTTATTTAAATGTTTTAAATAGAATATTCAAATTATTATATGCGTGTATAATATAAACAAATAATAATATAAAAGCACCCATCTTCCGTATAAAACAATAAAATATTGACTAAACTTAGACAATTATTTATAATACTTCAATGTCATTATGTTGTAGAAAATATTTATTATTTGTACATTTTTAGCATGTCAAAATATATTTCACTATTCTTTTTATATTTAATACCTTAATAAAATATATTATATTTAATCGAATGTATATCCATATTTAAATACACGTGCAGTTACCTTTAAATATATGTATTATTAATGTATAGATATATAATGGATATGTCTGTTCTGTAAAACAAGTTTTTTGTGAATTTTGAATTGTAAATATATAATAAAAAACTGATACTTGTAAGTTCATCTTTTTTCTTATACTTTAAAGTTTAAATATTTATCACGGAAAAATCTAAACGGTATTATCATAATTTAATAGATCATCGTCTATATCGGATGAAAATGGTTTTAGAAAAAACGAAAAGTAGTGAATTTAAAAACAGATGTTGTAATAAGTTGTTACATATTATATAATGTTTAATTTATATGATTATATTAATAATTAATATGAGTCGTTTACTTACCTACATCAAGTGGTGTATTTTAGCATTTACTGTGGAATATTTTATCATATTTAGGAACTAATGCAGAAAATACACACGTCTGTAACTTCAATCAATCATAAATATTATTCCATGGATTACAGGTAAATAAAAACCTGATCAGCTGATCGAGCGTTTTTTTTTTTGTATTGTTCCGTGGCCACACTGGTAAAACGTCATCTAGCAAATACACTATGTTAATTCTATCTCATTTTAAGGTTCAATATGATTTCTAGCGATAGCTTAAAATCTGTTGGTGACATATTCTTGTAAAATAGTTGAATCCTAAATGTTCCGTTCTTAAATAATTTCCGTTATGAGGCCAAAAATAGCTCGTTGTCAACAGTGTCTTCTATGAATTTAATCGTTTTTTTTTTGTTCAAGAAGCTAACGCTGTGAAAATAAAGACAGCTCTTTAATATTTAACCTCAGGTAACGTATTCTGTGTACATTTTTAAATGTAGTTTGTGTTTATAATGTTATTAAAATATCAAAATTATAAAGCAACTTATTTGTTAGTTTTAGATAAATATATAGAATACATATCATCCCGCCCAAAAAAAAAAAAAACAAAACCAATAATATATATATATATGTGATTACATTTGTCATCATCTATAAGATATATACATATATATAACAAGTATAATAGTATAAATGTACATTAATCTGATTTGTATTTATTTTGTATACGGCTTTTGTTTCTTAAAATGCAATTGTTATCAGATACATATAGTAATATACGAATGTTATATGTTACACCTAAGTAATAGTAGTCAAAATTGTTATTTTAAAAATTCTTTGGTTGATACCTATTAATTATTTACACATTACACGTTTAAGTATATTTATAAATTATAATAATACAATATAAATATTGAAAAATCAATAATTTTTCGATTTTTAAACAAATGATATACATAATAAATTAATAAAACTATAAATATTAAATAAACAATTGATAGCGTAAGGTATCTGTTGTTTATACATTTTTACTAAATAATTCAGATCAAAATTATTTTGATTTTGGAATTTTTATGGTTTCTCATATTGTAATTGAAATACAATCCTAAAATATTTATTATATTTGAATAACCGTTGGTACGGATTTCCTCTTCTGAAATTCCCAAATTTTTATTTTAAATGCATAATAATAATTATTCAGATATAAATATATGGATTAACTGTATTCAAAAGATGTTTTTGGCATTCCTCATCTTAGTATGTTACTATGTTATAATCATTAGAAATTACCTATTTGGGAATTATTCATATTCACATTGTTACTTAAGTATATTAATAAAATATATTATTAATAGTTATCCAATCACTTATTTCATTTGAGTACTGCAATTATAAAATTATCAAAATTCTTTATTCATAATAAAACGTATACAAAATAATAACATGTAGATACAGGTACTATTGGCTATCACCTAATGAATTCTGTCCCATCATAATATTGGTACATAGGTAGGTAAAGTTAGATATACTTTAATAAATACAATAATACTATAAAGTAAAATACTATAACTATAAAAATAATATATTTTTTGTTTATAAAATTCAGATAATCGACATTTCATATAATTTAGTTTAATATTGTTATGTAAAATTATAGATGTGTATTTTAATGAATTTGCTATCGGCATATTTGAAACTAATAATATTATGGAAAGTATTGAAAAAAAAAACTGTTAACAATTTAAATTGTTGATAAATATTGTCGATGTTTTTTTTTTTAATAGATTTACTTCAGAAAGTAATAATTTTCTGAGTAATGAATGTACATCGATTATTATAATAAATACAATATTTTAGATTATATAGATTGAAAATATAAAATAATGAAATATTTACTCTAATGTAACCTGAAAATTAAAGATTATAATGAAAAAAATAAATATACCAATAATATGAACTATTAAACTTTAATATAAACAAAAAATCAGATCGTATTATAAAATCCCCATTTTGATTAAATAATACTATTATTATCTTTTAATTTTAACACATTTGTTTTTTTTTCCTAGAAAGTAAAATATAATACTAAAACTACATATTTATTAATATGTGTAAGATGGAAATACGAACATAAAAGTATACTTTAGTTCTTGGATATTACAACATTTACAAACCAAATTATTATTGTAAGGCTAACTGTACCAATTGTAATATTTTGAATTTCTCTAAAGATTTTTAAAACAAAATTTCTTATTTTTATACTAGTATTATTCAATAAGTTTGTCATAGTATACAGTATCGTCGGTGATCAACAGGAACTATGATTTAAAATAGTATTATACATGAAAACTGAAATAAAAAAAGTTGATTCATCATGCTGCGTATAGATAAATATTTTATTATTAATGTTTTTTTTTACAAAAAAAATTATTAAATATTCAGTATCTAAATTACTTAAATTGTCCTATCACTCTGCTAGTAGTCAAGTAGCCTACTACTGTTCTGACGATTTAATATTATGAATGTCACTTTACCATGATTTTACCAATTTTTACCAATGTAGGTCGATGAGAAACCATAATCAAATACTATTATAAATCATAATAAAAGTAATTTCTTTATGCATTAGATAAAAAATAAATTTCCTAAAGATTTATTTCTAGCGAGAAATATTTCAAAAATACACATTTAACTTGTTGGATCGTTTACACATAAAAATGTAATCATCCGTTCAAATAAGCAAAGGTATATTTTGTTTTGTGATTTGTTATGTATGCTTCAAATATCACATAATTAAATATTTGTAAACTATGAGAAAAGTTTTTCGTTCGATCATTTTCAAACAATATAACGTCACACATTATATTAATAATGAAAACTAAATGACAATTCTATACCATAAATATGTGTATACGATGGGATAAAAGTTTTTAGTAGTTTACTCAACGTGGTCAATACAAATGTGGATTTTATAGTACTATAAAATGTATTTAAAGTTAAAAGTACAGAACAATAATACAGAATGAATGGTGTTATTTGACTATTTATTTTGTTAAAGATATGCGTAACGAAATAAAATAGAAATTTCCACTTTGTATACAATATATGAAACAAAAACGTTCAAAACTTTTATATTTTGATATTAATATTTACTTTTAATTAAACGAATTATACTTTCAGATATATACATGTATATATATAAATATTGTTACCTATCTATTAAATAAGTATCTAATTCTAATACGAGCTATTAAACATTATTCAAACAAATTATGATCTTATCTTCTTAAAAATAAGTAACTGAACAAAGTAAAATAAATAAACAATCACATTTTTTTAAATTTGTTTTTTTTTTTAAAAAATCAGAAAAGATAGTGTATTAGACATATATAGAAATATGAGTTAAATTTAATATAAATAGAAAAAGAAATCAATAGAAGGATCATCGCTGATATATAGTGATAAGATAGCTATCCAATTGTATTAAAGTTTAGAAAGAATTTAGAAAATAAAGAATAGTCCGTCCCTAGATCTAAGGTTTAGTATAGGCGAGACAAAATGCTTTATGTCATATTGAGGAGTGGATATTTAATAGATAAAATGTTGGCGATAGAAATCAGGGCTAAATAAACGTGTGAGAATGCTACACAATTAGAAGTTAGTTTTATTTTTATAGTGAAAAAATATAGTCCAAAAGGTTATCGTGACATACGTGATTCTTCTGAAAGGGTTTAGGTAAAAAATAAAGAACTTTGATAAAGAAGAAAGAAGTAAACTGGCCACGAGCGTTAAGTTTTAATGTGAGTCTTGAAATTCAAAAATTAGGTGGAGTAATAAATTCACCATATAGAAGGAAGTGGTTAGGAATGAAAGAGGAAATTAACTCCTAAATTTATTGTAGAAATATAGACTCCATAGTGGGTAAGAAAATGTTTGAGAATAGGTAAACAGCTCCAAACAGAATTTCAATTGAATACAAGATTAACGCGTAAAAATCTGTGTTCAACATAACAAGTATTGAAAATATTAAATAACAAGGAATAACTTACATAAAGCTTGGCAAGAATGAGAACGTCTCCATCTTGCAACAAGTCACTACCTTGTTAGGTTTTCTTGAAAATTAGTAAGCTTGAGCTCAGAGTTATTAAAATTTAAGAAAAGTCGTATAAAAATAAGTAAAATATAAAACTAATGTGATTTTATTACGTATATAGTAGTTAACATGACCAATGTATTCATTGTTGTTTTCAATATTTTTAATACACAGCATAGAAAATTGGATTGTAATATAAACTGTGTGATCATAAACACTTATCTCTCTTGCTTTTATCCCATTATTTTGCATATCCTAGACTTTATCAAAATTCAAAATTCAAAAATAAAAAAATGTAGGGAAAAGCGTAATAGTCTGCTGTACATTAGATGTCGAACGGGGCACTGAAAATAATATTGCATTTATTATTAGTACCTTAATTATTATAATAATTTATATTTACACCATATTATTTCAACTTTTATGACTCAAAATTATCTTTCTGTAAATACCATAAAATAGTAAAAAAAGATTCATAGTACTTATGAATAGATTATATTTTAAAATAAATTAAACATGTTATTGCGTATAGTAAAATTCATAAAAGTTTAAGTTTCTACAAATTATGTTTTTAAATTATAACAAAATTATTAATCTACCGTTATTTAGGTAAAGTTTAAATAAGTAATTTAAAAAATAAATTTTGTAAAATTCTCACTTAAAATGCATAAAAAAATAAATTGTGCCAATATATTTATAATAGTTTTAAACAGATATGAGAATAAATTTCATAGGATATTCTATACAATTTTCAAGAATTTTGACTCCGCTATGTAAACTTACCAAGGATGGGTTTGAGAAAGTAGAGTCGTTCGTTTAATTTTAATTTCGTTGTGTGAATGTGATTTGTTGTTTATATGTACTGGAGGAGGAGGTTGGCTATGGTGGAGAACAAAGGTAGTGTGCAAATAAATTTAATTGAAATTTATAAAAAAATAAACTAAACAAATTAAAAATGTCTTTTACATATAAATAGTACAAAAATAGTAGGAAGTATTTTGAAAATTTCGTCGATAACGATAATACAAACATTTTATCAAGTATTTTTAATGCTTTAAATTAAACATAGCTAATAGTTTAAATAAAATAATGTTTTATCGATATTCAGAAGAATACAAATGTAACTTTAAAATATTTGAATAAAATATTATATTTATAAATATTTGTCTATAAAAAAAAATAAGAACAACTTAAGAACATGAATATTCTTTTAAAATATAAATTTTTTTTAAATTCGATTATTAAAATATATAACATGGTTTCAAATTAAATCTCACTACCGACTCGCACAGCCCAGCTCCTTCGATTTAACGTACAAGAACACATTTACGTATTAAAGGTTCCGAGTTCCGAAGCGAAAACCGAATTATTATGGTAATTTTTTCGCGCACCCGAGAATATTACTCGCGCATAATGATCATGTTTTATGATATAACGCTTCAGCACTCTCAGTTTATATAATATTATAAATATCCAAGAAAAATAATTTTTGCATGTCGACAATATTCATGACTAAGACTAAAAGCTATACAATTTATGTGACCGTATGCCATTGTTATAATTTATTTATATTTAATGACATTCAGTAGAAATACAAAGTCGTTGATAATTATATTTATAATGAGCACATATTATGATTTAGTATAATGTATATCAACTTAAACGACAAATTAACAGAAATTACCAAGTCAGTAACATTTCTGGTGTGAATTTTTAAATCGTATTTTATGTTTCACCTACAAACTCTTTTGGTTTAGTCGAATGGTAGAGCAGATTTTTATGAAATAACCCTATTAATAAAGCGGAGATTTTTTGCGGCACCACGCGTGGTGGCCACGGTTAATAAATTTCGGATAACGGGGCAGCCTTCATAAATTTCACATTGATATTGCGAAAAATAAAAAAAAAGTTAAATAAACCTACCTACGCTCTTCGTAATAACGAACGTTCCGTTTTCTAACCACCACCACAGCAGGAAACAGCACCAGACGTGAATATCATTATATAGGTAGCCATATACAAATATGTAGGTATACTGCAAGTATATGACACTCCCGCACTAACGGATAATATAACGATAATAATAATTTTAATTGTTGTAATAATTATTAATGTTGCTTGCACAGGAAACCATTCGTTGTCCCCTCCGTTCTCAACTACCACAAAAGGACCTGCGTACTCTTTCCACTGCCACAAATGACTTGACTAACCACGGCGTCGTGTAACGCAATTAAGGGTGGCCAAACTATACTTAACAAAAATATAATTTTTTTCCTTTGTATATCAAATTTATACAACTAATTTCTCGTAATTATTTATGGAAACCTACGAATTGTATATGAAACAGGAGTGTCCATTACAATTAATAATATTTTTCTCGGCGAGTTTTTTTTTTATATACAGTATCTATGCTTATAAAAACTTATTAGCATGCTTCATCTTAATCACATCAAGAAAAAAAGTTAGTATATAGCTAATTGTCATCTAAACTAACATATAAAAAACTCATCTAAAATTAAATACTAAAGTGAGATTTAATTAATCTGAAATTTTAATTTTAAAACTAAATATTATTTTCAAATGTTTTTCCTTTTTGATTGATTTATTATTTTTTTTTACATTTTATAAGATGAATTTTGTATACATTCAATTAAATTAATATAATTAGTTTATAATTTATTAATTACAATACACGCTTTCTAAAAATAAATATTGAAATTTTTTATCAATAGCTGATAATATAGTTACTAGTTTTTATACACAGTACGATTTACCGAAGTTGAAAATTATATTTTGCTAATTCATAATTATTTTGCTAGTATATTATACATATTTTATCTATAAATTATATTTAATAGAAATTTGAAAAAGTATAGCAATTTTCTGGTCTATATATTTATATAACTCTTGGGAAATAAATAAGAAAATTACATAAGCTATAAGAAAAAATGAAAATAAGATAAAAAATTCAAATTTTAATATATTATACCTTTTGCATCTAAGTATACATTTTACAAAATTGTTCTTCTTTTATGTATAGACTTGTGTAATTTAAAGTTTTGTTATTTGAACTCAACACTGACGGCAAGTGTAAATCATTCATTATTATGATATGGATGTAGATTATATCGACGAGGTTATTTGTTATTATATGATAAAAATTAACATCGAAGAATGTGATTTTTTTGTTGGTAGTTTTATAACAACGTATCTAATCTATAATATTATGTAAAAATATTTTAAGAAATAATTGCTAATTGAGGAGCAACTTTGAAATTATTGATACAATTCGTATAATGCAGCATTATATAAATATATATCTTAATATTATTATTATATATTATCATCTAACCAGTATTCGCGGTTTAAAATGACGCAAAATCAATGTGAATTATTCAATTTCATCGACACAGCACATTACAATATTATGGTATCTATATAATTATAGTCATCGGTATTGAGAATATTATAAATTAGGGCAAAGTTATTGTTTCAATGACAGCTATGGATGGGATATATCATGTAAGTACTGAAAAGGATAATAACCTTATAGTACAATACCGCGAAATGTCAATTTGCACCACCGAAATATGAGCCCTTCGCCATCCGTACAGCTGTAGTGTACTATAGTAGCAGTGTAGTGAAGTTGTTTACCACGAGGTAGTTATGTATTGGAGTTTTGATTAGAAATAACAGTTTGTAAACCGTCTAACGGAAGAAGTCGGTTGGGGTATAGCGATAAATATTTACAAACAAAATGAATCAACTGACCGACCTACCGTTGATTCTCCTCTCAACTGTTGTGTATCATCATTAGTATATAATACTTTGGTTAATTATAGAAAACGCAGTAATAGTCTATATAGATCTACAAAATAAATGTACACTCACGTACAATAATACCATCGTAGACAGATAATTTAACCCTCCGTGTGCAGCAGACCAGCGGCGTTTGTTCCGTAGACAATGAAAATTGTTTGTGGTCTATACGGAAACGAAAAAAATCTTACAAACCATAATTATTTCGAAAAATAAATGTTCATTATTTATCAAATGAAATTTGGCCCCGTGTAATACGAATGAATAGCGTGGACCTAACGCATAAGTGATTTCTATAAAAAAAACCAACAAAAAACTCGTTGTTTTTTTTTTTGGTCAAAAACCACTGAAAGGATGTTTTGTAAGTATTTGAATTACTTAGACTACTTTTGTAATATTTCAAACCAATTTCTCGCCTTAATCAGTTAATATTACTTATTAATTATTATTAATGAATAACAGAACATGCAACGCAATTGATTAATTAAAATGATTATTCAAAACACCGTGTAACAAAAAAAAAAAAAAAACAATAATAATGATTCTGACTAAAACAATTTTTACAGTGATCGATTCAAATCATTTCACATACGCAATTTTTTTCTTCAAAAGGATTTAATGAATTATCACAAAATAACAATACGGAAATGGGTATACCAACGCTAATACCAAAACTACTGTAACCGTCACTGTTGGTATCAAGTCATATTCAATTTCAAATATGTATGCTACACCAAATTAAAAACTAAAGCACTTTGAATCAGAAATCAGGTAACAAACTTCCATAATTTATTACAGCCACACCATATCAATAAATCATACTGTATCAACCATCCCACGTGTATTCACTATTCTGAAAACCACAAAACTGATACATGCACCAAATATCATGACCTCCCCTCCAACTATGAAAGACATGTAATAGTTTTCAATAATCTGTAACAATTCCGAGAATAACTGTCTGCAAAAAAAAAAAAACAATAACACCAAATTATAATGTCAATACCTTGTAAAACCCGTCTTAGATTTAAATAATGTTAACAAATAAAAATGTCAAATTTATTTACTTGCAACAAAATCAAATAAAAGAGCCAGACTCATACAAATAATGAATACCAAAACCAAAATCTAACTACATAATTCTTATTCCTAAATTAATTCAAAATTCTTATCTTTCTTATCTAACCACAGTAACTAATTAACAAAATAATATTTAAAAATGTCAACTAATTATAAGACAATTATTTTCTATTATTACCATAAAACATAAACGAACTAACCAAAAATAAAAAGTTAATGTGTTAAATTCCGTTATTTTATTAATTAATTAGATAGTTTACGAATCACCTAACAAATGTTAGTTAATGTATAAAATAATATATAGAAAAAAAATATTTGTCATACTTTAAAGTTTAAATAGTTAATTCATAGATTATATTAGTATTCAATACAATTTTAGTTTGATTTCCGTTAAAGTATAAAATAAATTTAAATTTAAAATGCATTATAATATTTAATTAATTTCAAATTGAATTAATTATAATTTTATTATTTATTTATACATGCGTCATGTAAGGGTACTGTGATATTTATAACAGCATAAAACCCCATTTTTGTTGCAAATGCACTTCTTTATATCATATTTTTTTGATAAAAGTGCATTTAAAAAAATCTTGACCAGCCCCCAGTGATTGAGTAGTTACCACAGATCATTAACACTTTCATTTTGAATAGCTTCTAATGCTTCTACTACTATCACATTTTTTGAACATACTTTAAACTGGGATCAAAAGTATAGTTGTTTTAACGCCTTTGTAATTATAATAATACAGTAGAAACAAACTAACAAACAGTGTAACGTGTAACTGTAAAACTATTATTTAACTTTAAAACTTAACAATGCTATTGACAATCTTAATAATAGACATTAAACGTACAGAATACGTGTACAACAATAATTATTGTATAATAATACGATAAACGTACATGGACATTGCCATCGCTGACAACAAGGTCGTTAGTCAGTAGTCTTATTTGATTTATTATTAATTTATTATGTTGAAGAGTGAAATAACAATATTTTATACATTTGTACAATTTACCACATTAACGGTGTAACTGACAAAATTTAGGTAAGAAATAACTAGTGAGGGGTGTGAATAAACCGAATAATTGAGGAATAGCTGGAGAAATATGTGTATGGAATGGGACATGTAAGCGAATAGTATGAGAACTTTCATTGAAAGTAATAAGGTCTTGAATGTATTGTCTTGTATTGTGGTAGAGTCAATTTTACAAGAGAGTATTAATTTTAAATTCAAAATTCGATATAGTTGTATAATAAATATAGTTTAAAATTCTGAAATATAGCAAGTTTTGATAAAATATGAAAATCAAAGTCAAGGTATATTAAAAAAAAAAAAAATAATAATAATAACGTAGTATACGAGATACAATATGCTAAAGTCAAGACGAATACAAGAGTCGACACATTGAGATAAGGTGGCATATAATCTGTCTAATAATTGTATACCAGAAAGCGAATCACTGATATGTGACAGAATGGAATTTTATTTTGTACATACTATAACAGTGAATAAACATAAAGAGTAGCAAAATGTAAATAATGCCATTGATAATGGAATAATGGAAAAACAAAATCCATTGATCTTCACACATAACATAATATTATGTATTAACGCTATTGATTAGGTTATTTTTAAGACCATTAAAAACATAAAAATATAAAATGACAAGTTTTTTTTCACAAAATGGTTCGTGCCCAACGATTTAAATAATTTTAGTTTATTATAGGAGTAATAATACGAACATTTTATCAACATTTATTGTGGTATAGAGAATATTAAGTATAATTTGATATAACTTCACATTCTGATTAAATAATTGATGATTATTTGTTTATATTCGTTTTGATAAAAGATTAATTAAAAAAATATGTGTAACAACCAAGTTTATTTTATTGTTTTTACTATCAAATACCAAATTAGGGATGTAATTTCAGTTTTTTAAATTATTGGTTTGCAAGCCATATATTATACTATCTACTTATATTATTGTATATTTTACTAAGATAAAATCAGTTTCACCACAAATCATACACTTATACAAAAAACATTAGTTATCAGAAAACAAGTTATAACAGAATTATATATTTATTTATGTGGGTATTTTCTATTTAAGATTCTGAGCAATGCGACGGAATGTATTGATTTTATAATGATGAATATTCTTTATTATTATCAGTAGGTATTTTTTTTTTTGTGTCGTCTTTCTAGGCAAGAAAAAATTTTAGATTTTCAACTTTCAGTGTGGATTCTGGTAGCGAATTTGATCTAGTTAGAGCGTTGGGGTGGCTTAACGTAAAAATTCTCAGTTATATCAAAATGACCGGAGAATTAAAAATAAACTAGGGAAAAACGGGAATGGGTAGAATCATAGTGTCATTTACAAAATTATTATAATTAATATAATTAATATTTTTGTCTTTTAGCTTTTGAAATACATTTTAGGCTCTTTACTCCTAAAATAAATTCACTCCATACTTTTCATCAGTAATAACTAATAAGTTAGGGTTGAACCTAATTTGAGCTTCTATTTAAATCCGCTTTTAATTCTAAATCTTTTTAAGACACATCAACCCATATTTTTCATTTGTATTTTTCAATTTATTTGATTTACTATTACCATCTTTACTAAAAAAAGCTATCTACTTACTTCCCTTCACATGACATGACCAAGAAAGTTTTGAACTCTTTATAAACTGCACTATACTCTTTTTGGCGTATAAATCCTTATTAGTTCCTCATTTAATTTCCTCTGTCATTTTTGCTCGCTATCGTCAAAAGT
Organism: Rhopalosiphum padi; assembly: GCF_020882245.1. Classification (NCBI taxonomy): domain Eukaryota; kingdom Metazoa; phylum Arthropoda; class Insecta; order Hemiptera; family Aphididae; genus Rhopalosiphum; species Rhopalosiphum padi. Next base: position 2,451,328 of record NC_083600.1, read on the forward strand.
CATAGATAATAATAATATATTAAAATTACCGATATTAATTTTTACTTGGTCCTAGGTAGTTGATATACTCTCAATTGTCGGAAACTATGACTAAAACAACAATTTATTAAAAAAAAAAAACATAAAATACTCAATAAAAGATTTAAAATAAACATATTTCATTTTCATTTTATTTTTAGGAGACCAAAGAAGGTGTTTTTATAAAAATTGTGTGTGAATACATACCTTTTCCTCCTAAAAAAATAAATAAACGATGACGCACCTCATTTTATTAATATATTGATATATTATGTACATTTAATGGAAATAGAATATTGTGATCCATTTACTCGTATATATTTTATAAATTATTTTTATCTAATAAACTTAACGATGTACGTACGATGAATTATGTTATTCCGTCTATAAATATATTGTTTAAATAAAAACTATTGAGATTTTATCTTAAAACGATTTATAAATTGTATTATAAGTTTAAGTACCTAGTAAAAATCCTAAAATATCTATAATATTATAGAAAACCGTTGAAACCGTTAGACCTTCAATTAATATTTCTCTCACGTATTTATGTAAATTCATGTAAATTTCGCGAAACTGGGACATATATTGATGAGCACATATTCCCTCGCATATTTTTTTGCACCATTTAACGTTTTATACTGTCCTATTTTAAAGTTAAACATTTTCCAATATGCGTACTTTTATATCATTAAGCATTTTATAACGTTAAAACGTACTACTATATTATAAAATTGAAATTGGACAGCCAAGCTATTATTTTAATTTACAAAAAACCCAAACTGTCAATTAAAATGTAATATTATAACATAAATAATCAAAAAAGAAAACAATATTTACTAAACAATAAATAGGTACATTTATTTATTTAATGCGTGTTATGTTATTTTAGTTCAAATGGCGATTTAAAATATATTTTTAATTTCTGAGGTTAAATAATATCTACCTATGTTTTGTTTTCGACAACAAATTTATATTATACATATTTGAATAAAATACACCAAGAAAATGTGTAGATTATTTTTTAATTAAAATATATAAAATATTTAAAACATTTATATTACTTATTAGTTATTACTATTTATCTATATTATTTTTAAGTTATTGTATATTTATACAAGGGAAGCAAGAACCTATTCATATCATTTACAATAACTAACTCTTCGGTGTTGACTCAATAGTTCATAACAATAATAATATATCAGATAACTGATGTATATAATAATAATAATAACTGAATATTATTTATAAAATAAAGGTTATGTTCTTGGCAAAAATTTTAAATTCTACCTACAACATTATTCATAGTAAAAAAAATGTTATTACAATAAAATTATAAATACATCATACAAAATATATTTATTAATAAAGGTTGACGAAAATTAGCTCAAAATGCTATAATATTATTATTATTGGGAAAATAATTATTTAAAGTTGTATAAATATTTTATAAATTATCCTTATAGATGCTAATCTGCCCGTATGCTTCACTCATAATCGTTTTTAATGTACTATGATTTATCATTAAATTCAAATCAAATTTAACAAATACATTACAATGACTTACTCAATGATGAGATACTTGCACTGAAAACCTACTGTGGTTGTCAACTATTCTCATTTTTCTAAAAATATCTGTGAATATTGCTATTTGAACTTATCGATCATTTGTATTCAAATTTAAATTCATTTTCATATTTGTAAATATTTTATAAAATGTATGCTGTTGAAAAACTTTTTTAAAAAATACATAAGTTTTAAAACAAATATCTCATTCTAAGTTTTACCACAGTAATAAAATTATATTTTTAATTGACAATGAGCAGGTATGAAACCAATTTTGAAATCAATAAAATAAGCAACGTATGTTAAATGATTCAAATAAACCTTTAGGTACATTATTTGTCCTGAATATTAAATAATATGTAAATAATATATGCATAGGATTTAATACACAATTAAATAAGTTACATTAAAAAAAAGAATAATAAGAAATACACAAGCTGAGTTTTGATGGATTACATTTCAAAACAATTTTTTAAGTAAAACTCATTTGGTAGAAAAAATTTTTGAGAGGTTGAATTAATAAAATAACCTTATACTATTGTTTTGATAGCAATCAATAGCCTACCTGTGTTACGCTATAGATATACTGAAATATAGCTTCCATAAAGGTTCTTCCAGCTTATTATAGATAATAATTATATTGCGTTTACTTTTTAAATATTTTTATTTAATTTTTTATAGCTTATTGAAACGATCGTATCGATGTTTATTTAAAACAAAGTATCGATTTATTCTACATATTATTATTCTTTACTTTGTATAAATTAATATTTATTTTTCTTACAATATATACTTATATATTTAAAGAAAATACATTATTTTATCTTAATGGCTGTTGCTATAACAAAATAATTATAATTATAATTGTACCGTTTCAAATACAGAAATGTCACGTTTATCATCTAAAATTGTCTATCGTACGATAATAATCGCTACTCAGTTATATTTCGTGCGTGTCTGTTTTATGGGAAATATTTTTACTGACAATGTTTTAACCCTATCACTTTTCATTGTACACTATAGCCAAACAACAAGTAATTAGGCTTTCATTTCGATCCAAGTTCAGTCCCTCCTCCCAATGGTAATTATACAGTCGTCTACGGAAGGGTGAGCAGTTCTTGTCAATTAAACAAATTAATTTTCATTGGATGCCAAATCGACTACTCATTTGTATCTTGGTTTATAATTGGTTGCATTTAGTGTATCAATGGAATGGTGCAACTACCAATTTTCATTTTATTCTTAAAATACAATATATTCTTGAGACAACAATTACCGTTTGCATCGAAAATAAATTTATTTTTCTTGAAGTGATATACTTTATCAATATACATGTTTATCAAAACTAGACAAGGTCATATGACTAAAATTATGATCAATACAGTTTTTATTTAAAAAATATGTTTTCACAGTTTACAGGTATACCTAGATCTAAAAACTTTGCTTTGACTTATATACCTAATATATTTAGCACTTAAACTTGACTATCGTGCGAATAGCGTTATTTTAGAATTTATTTTAAACAAAACCATATGCATTTAGTTTTTCTTATTTAAACTCCAAGTTTAAAGAAAAACGCCAAAAAGCTTTTTCTGGAGAGGTACATTTGTTTCTTTAAATAGATATTCTTGAACCATATTTTTTATAAAACTTTTATTTTTATACTTTACCTACGCAGGAAAAATCATTTATCAAAATTAAAAATAATAAATTAGGTTTATGGTAAAACTTTAGATTACTTGAGGTTGTTATAAAAAACATTTTATGAATGACTAACAATTAAGGTTTAGTAATATAAGCCAATCGAAGACAATTTTAAATAAGTTCTGATCTCAGGATATGTTTTATTTTTTTATTACACATTCTGTTATAACAATAATATAATATAATAATAAAAAATAAATGTGTTACCTGCAATGAAAAAAAAGATTCGTTTCGTAGAAAGAAAAATCCCACCATTGTAAGGAATTTCGATTTGATGTTTGTAAAATATTTAAATACATTTAAAATAAAATATTTTAATATATGTAATAATATAGGTATATGGTTTATATGGCTCTATGTTTTTAAATAATTTACCATCAAACGCATGAATGGAACAATAATTATTATCTAGTTAATTTTCCTTTAATGAAGTAAAAATTAAAAATTCCTTGTTCGAGGTAATTATTATTATTGAATCTATTTATTAATCTAAACTTGAGCAACATTATTCTTTCATCTGAATTCTGTCTACCGTCTTTAAACGAACGTCTTACTTACCTACAAAAATATCTAACTTTATATTTGGTACACATAATACACAATATTATTATAATAGCAGTTTTGTTGTGATATCGAAAAATCGGATCAATCCCGAAAACTGAGCGTAGTGTGCTGTTGGTGTAGAAACATTTTCTATCACAATGAAATGGATGAACCTCGTGTATACGGTATAGACCGAAATCCAGCAGCATTGATTGATCGTCCTATCATCAACCGCTAGCAGTCTTTTATTTGGCCCAGCCGCCGATAAGTTTGCGTTCCTTTTATTCTTCATTACGTCTCAATTTCCCGAACAAAGTTGGTATGCACCATATTATTAATGTATTTAAAAGGCATAATACAGATTGAAAATTAAATGTCGTCCAAAAAATTATTATAGTGCAATTTACTGTCGGTCAGAGTAATTACTTTATATTACATTTATACTATAATGTTCTTGAAATTTTGGTCGTATCAAACCGATTCAAAACTTTCCACGTTATTTTTTTCTTGTCTTTTCGAGCAAACTGCTTTTAAGGCGAATTTTTTTGTTTAAGACCGTCATGAACGAACACTATTTGGTTTTGGAACAAATTAAGTTGAGCTTTATTTTTATTACTCAAACTCTGTTTTATTTTTAAAACCAACGAAGTGGTTTATTTTTTCTTCATTCCCCGTCGTGTTTAAAAAAAAGTTTATAAATGTTTTATTATTTTCATAAAAACATCAAAATTGCTAAATTAATAATTCAATGTCGTACACATGAACAACCATAATATTGTAATGTTATTATTTACTATATTCACTGAATAATTCACAAAATTTACAATTTTATAATATTTTGCAAATTTCTTATTTAATGATTTATGTGATGTGTTAAATAGTTAGATTACATGCTTAATAATTATTTGTGTAAGAAAAAAAGTCCAAAAATATATTTACGTCATAGATAATAAATATATTCTGCATTTCAATAAGTCTATTTTTTCTATTAAATTGTTTATTGTACCTACAATACCGTCATCGATTGGTCGTCTAATATCAATACTATATTACTGCGTATCGTTATAAACGATTGTTATGCAATCAAACGATGAGTGTGGTTTTGAAAAACTCATTATTTAAAAAAAATTGGTTTTCCACAGGATAAACATTGTAGAGTGTAGATCATTTCGAAAAGAATTTTTTTTTATTATTATTTCTTCGGTCTTGGTACATAAATCAAGAGTTATTATTACTGTTGTTTTAAAACTAAGGTTAATCCAGAAAAGGTGAATAATTTTTCAATGACTTTTTTTTACACAAGGGCCTGTTACACCCTTTTGCACGCGAGATTTAGCCTGATGCGATCCGGTTATTAACAACGCAACTCGACGGGCCGCGCAGATTAATACATTCTTCGGCTTTAGTCAGCGATAAATAACCCTTTTAATCTTCATGTTAAATAAAAAAAAAAACAAACTTTTTTTAAACACCTTTAAATTTGTGTTCACCGTCTAACAAATTAACGTCACTTTTATATTATATACTATATGATGTTTTATCAATCTAATAAAGTTATTTAGAGTAGTAATAGTTTATCCAAAGTTTAAATATTGTATTACTCAAACTAAAGGTATTAATTTATAACTAAAAACAAAAAATATATTTATTAATATGATTTCAAATTGGTGTTTTTGTATAAAATTATTGAATAGAAGTCAAGCGTTGACTCAACATATTCATATATGATATACAATGTTATTAAATTATTAAAAGTTGAGTTAATTCCAATAAAATATAAATTAATATTATGTAAAAATGTTTATTTATAATTTTTATATCAATAAATCAATAATATTCATAAAGACTATAGTAAAAAATCAATAAAAAAAATTAATTATTTCATAGGTAACCATTTATTGATTAAGTTATTAATGTTGAGAAATGTAAAAGCAATGGTATCTTTAACAGCACAGTAATACTATTATCCTTTATTTTTGATATCAAATTGTATAGTTCGTTATCTACTTATAATAAACTCTTTTTATTTAAATGATTCAGAAAACACACAAGTTTATTTAGCTTATACAATTATACACAAGGTGTAGGTGTGTAACCAGAACTAATTTAAATACTTCCGGATTTTTTAAAGAACCATCTTCTCGAGTGTAATGTGAAAATAAAAGAATCCCACGAGTCTTCTATTCCAGAAAAGGATAAACTGGAACTTCTTAGGAATGCAATATTATGTAGGTTTGTTGACACATTTTATAAGGCTATAAAACTCTGTTAACATTTTAAACTGAATACTTTTATAATATATGATATTGGTATAATAATAAATATGTATTTTATATATTGGCGCTATAAGACATACTTTGAACCACAAACATAATTTAATTTTATGATTCAAATATTAAACTTTACAGTACCTATGTATAATGTATACATAATACATTAATACATCTAAGATGCCGATATATTAAATAATAGGTGTAATATATGTAATGTTGTTATTGTGTATTTATGAGTTATATTTTAAACTTGTATAGAAAATATTTTTGATTATTATTAGAACCCAAAAACAAAGTGTTTATTAAAATACATTGAATATTATGGAGCTTAGTCTTGTTTATAATATGACATTTTTGAAAAAATTTTTATTTTTGTGTGAATAAATGTTAATTTATACACGATTATGCTATATAATATATTACTTAAAATATATTTCACTTTCATAATTTTACTCACAGTCAATAATAAAAAAAAAATCTTGCTATATAAACTTGCATTATTTATTGGTCAAAAACTCAAAATTCTACGGTAAGAACAATCATGTCTCTTATGAACTTAACAGACCTTTAACTCAGCCTTTTTTTATATTTGATTGTACCTTGACAGCATCTTGAAATTAATTACGAGAAACATCTTAATCTTATGGTTACCATTATAAGATGCATATACACATAAAATGTATAAATACGTGTGACTATTATTAGGTAATATTAGTATTATTCAAATCGAGTACTTTAAATCTAATGAATTCCTACATTTTTTTTTAAATATTCCTAAAATAAATATTTCTTGGAACTTACATCAGTTACACACATGTGGTTATATTATATTACTCTAAACATCAAAACGTTTATAATTTTGTTAATTATTTTTTGTCTTTAAACATTTTGAAACATTAAAAGGGAGTTATGATATTGCAATCAAAGATAAGTCTGCCTTATTAAATAGAAATCAAGTTATATTTGCATTTAAATTTTACAACGAATAACGAAGCCCCACTGTAAAGTGTAATTATTTTTTTTTTGTCTTGTTTTCTCAATTAATTTTATTTGTTTAATAATATTCGTATTTAATAAATACTGTTGGGTAAACATTTTAAACCATTTAATTACGTAACTAATAAAATAAACTATAAGCATACATGCTACATTACATGTAACTCATAATACAGTACTTATAAAAATATTCTCGCCTCCGTTGTAAACGATATTATATAAATTATTTTATACCATAATATTATTTATCGTATACAATCTACGATGAGTTGTATTCATACATTACTTGATTAAATCATTTTACAACACTCGTTTACCTTAACATTACAATTTCTCTGATGCAGGTATGGCTGTATTTTCTTATCTACTCCATAAGAATTCTTAAGTATATATCATTTCTAACACTATTCCTGACTTACACAATATTTCATTTAAGACTGGATTGTGACTCATTTTGAAAATAATAGCTCTAATAATTCTCTTCAGTTTTACCACCTTAGTTTCAAAGTATACGCTTCATTTTTCTTTGAATCAAACAAAAGAACATCACTTCAAATACTTAAATATATTTACAACATTTATCATCAACCGTAGATATAGATTTTTTTCTGAGATTTTAATTTACAACAACTTTATACATTAATTTATTAAATTTCAAGTATACAACTAAATACTTTAACATGTATATTTTTTTCATTTTTATATGAAAAAGTTTTGTTTATTATCTCCCACATAATATAATTACTGTTAATGACAAAAATAAAAATAAAAATAAAATAAATAAATTATTATTTATTAAATGCTTAAAATGCTCTATTATTTGAAAAAAAAATGTTGTATATTTTATTTTTTTATTGGAGATATTTTTATTTTTTAAATTATCATTCATTATTTTTTGTTATAGTTTTTATAATGTTTATACTATTTAATCTTTTAGTTATAATGTATTATATTTTTTTTTATCTAGATAAATTATTATTATTAATATCACCACAATATCGAGTTTAATTATCCTCTTTTACAACTGTTTTTTATAATTATTATATTATTCTTTAGTTTGAATAGTTTTACAGAGTTTTGTGTACTGAAGTTTAATATGTTTAAGTAGATGAGTGTAATAGGTATATCATTATTGTGTACGTATTATGCAAGAAACGTTAGTATAAAAACCTTATATTTTTTAGGATTTAAGCGTTCTTTCTTGTTTATAAATCTTTGTTGTAAAACGAAAACATTATATACAAACTTGGCTCGTGTAATAAGAAAATAAATAAATATTTCACGGTTAAAAAAACAATGCCTATTTTTCTGACTTTCTGATTCGGAAAACCCAGACGGTGAGAGCATAATTTCCCGAATAATTTCCTTTGTTTTTGTCGACACCGGGTGTAAAGGTTTTGGATGGATGAACGGACGGACGAGTGGACGGACGAGCAAACGGGTGATGGTGTAAGGGGTAGAGGGGTTGCGATTGCCGTAGGACAATAAGGGTACCCGAACAAAGAGAGAGTGCAAAATAAAGCAATTCTGTCAAGTTAACAGGGATTTGACGTTTTGCCAGCAAAAATTCTCCGGACCAGAACCGTTGTACTGTGCAATCCGTTTTCTAAAACTGAGACAAGGAGTGGGTAAACTGTATATCTTCAAAATAAATTACTCGGTGCACAAGGAGAGAGTTTTACTTGGCAACAGTTTGAAGGTGTCCCGATCACTTTTTCAACTGCCTACAAACAATGCTGAGTACTTTTTTAGTGTTTGTGAAGAGTTTACGTTTTACTAGTAATTCCCATTGACTTTTATTAAAATATAAAGAAGAAGAACTATATTATGAGTCTATGATGAACAATATAATATAGTACTAAATTGCTTAATACGTTCAAACTCACCAACAAAAAATATTTAATTTAGATTTCAATGTTTGGACATTTTTTACTCTTGGAGCAGTGATAAAAAGATTGGTGGAACCACTTGAGATTACGAATAAAAAATATTAGGACTTATGCCTAATAATTTATTACAATGATAATAAATCATCAACGAGAAATTGGTTCATTATTGGCTGTAATGGGTAACAATTGTTCAAACGAATTCTTCATAGTACCTACCTATTCTAATTATTGACGCGTGCATTATACAATGTCGTGCTAAAAATTGATCCGATTTCGACGACAATCGTCACTCTTCAACGCACCGGGCATCCGGAATCTGCTCTATAATAATTATTATGACTTCCGTATAATTGCCATTTACGAAAGATATTATATAATATATAATATTATACAATGTATTATATTTATTTTAGTAGCATACAGACAGCAGTAATCTTATTTTGTTTCCCTGTAAAATATGTATTATACTTACTTCTAAATGATTATCTATAACTTCTTAACTATAACTAACACGATTAAGTAACTACACAATACAGTATTGAGTGACTTATTAAAATGTTGTGTTTTATTCTTATAACTAATATATTCCATATATTTTACATCACATAAAGTTCACTTGAATTTTTTCATAATTACTGATTTTTTTTTTGTGTTATAGTTTTGTTATTTATTGATATTAGTCTTGATTGATGAGTTTTCTTGCGCTAATTTCACTTTAAATCTACGGGCATCCCTGACTTAGAGTATTAATAGATTATGATCTACTTTAATTGATGTGTTGCATAGTACGACGCTATAAAGTAAACAAATTATAATTTATTATTATTACATAATAAAAAACAAATATATTTTACTAGAAATAAAGAAATATAAATCATAATTTTTAATATTATCTTGAATTTATTTTACGATAATTTTAATTTTTTTAATTAAATATTTACTCGTGTGTTATTGACAGTTATAAATAATAATAATATTTGAAATAAAAGATTGGTTATTTAAATTTTTATACCATGATTACTTTATAATATTTTTAATTATTATATATTCTAATCGTGTTTTCATTGCTAAAAAATATAATATATAAATATACAGCTCTATCTGTCTTTAAAACTAATTAGAACAGTATATATATATTTAAATCAATATTGTATATATTTTTCACATAGATAGCGTTGTTTTATATTTTTTGAACTTTATTTAATATTATAAAAACTATAATTTGTATTTAGAAATGTATTTTTTTATATTATATAATGAAATATTTTGAAAAAACAAATCAGCCAGCAAAGAAAAACATACTTATTTTGTTATCGATGAATATAATCACAGTACACTTTGATACATTTTATTTTAGGACACATTGCAGTTTCTTAGTCCATCGTTTAAAGATCAGTGCATAATAACGTGATTAACAATTATTATAAATAATAAATTTTGAAACCGAAACGGATGTCCGAAAGTTATGAGTATAGTTAATAACCCTATCATACGTATGTCAGACTTATTTTGTAAAAATGTCATCTCGTTCGCAACAATTTAGGTGCAAACACAACGGTTTGTGTTAGGACCATTGAAAATATTACGGCGTTAAAATTTTTTTAATAATATTACACTAACAAACGGAAAATAATAATACCATGATTACCCGCTTATGAACAACATAAACGATCGATACTCTGGTAAGCATCACATCGATGATCGTACAAAGGCTTCCTCAATCGTGGTATACATTTTATAATAGTTCTGTTCACTTTGCTATATTTACAAACTGGTATAACTACGATATTTTTATTCGTTCTTTAAAATACTGGGTGAGATTCGAATAATTCCTGGATATTATACAAGTAGATAAGTTGTAAATTTAGCTTAAAAATATACCTAAAAACGTTTTAATTTTTAAAAGTAATTTGACTTTTGCTGTTTGGATATTTATATATGTTAATAGATATGAGTAAAATACTAATAAATTGGGCTATTTTTTTAAGTCGGGAGTGTCTAAACAGTAAACACGGAGAATACCCTCTCCCCTATAAAAAAAAAAATAACACTCTGCTACGAAATGCGAATATCTATACTTAATTTAATGGTGAACAATGCAATACGACGAAATTAATGCAGAATGAATCTTATACATCGTTAGTATTTTTCTAAGTAACATGAATTTCTATATACTTCAAAATGCGTCCAACCAAAACAACAGGGTAGTAGCGACATTTTTCGAAGTCACTTTGGTTTAAAGTGCCAGGTAATTATTGCATAATATAATATGATATAAAATTGATTTTTGTAAGTTAGGTATTGATACAATGGATAATAATGGTAATACAAAGCTACACAAGAGCCAATAATTACATTTCCAGTTAGTATTAAAAATTGTTGAGTAAAGCTGGTTGTTAGATTTGGTTTCTTAAGCACAAAACCCATATTATATCATCTGATGTTTTTGAGGCTAATTGGGTTATCCATTACTTCTGATATTGAATATGGATGTAATAAATAGATAAACTGATTATTTTTTTATCATAATAACATAATAATATAAAACAAGTTTAATGTTACAGTAAAAAGAATACATTTCGAATTATTGATAGTACAAACATTTAAGTCATTACTAGTCATTATAAATTTCTCCAATTATCATTAATTTGATAAGTAAAAATATAATATAACTTTTGGATGAAATAAATATGTATGTGATATAAATATATGTATATTATATTTTAATACGTTTATTAAATCATTAATACAATATTATTATCATGGAAATAAATATGTCATGCAAAACTGTATTATGATTGATTTAAAATAATTTTAAAGTATTTAAAATTTTAAATTTTCAAAAAAAAATAAAATTATAATACAATATGAGAAATAGTAAAATATAAGTTTTGAAAATTATTCAAATTTTTAGAATCACACCAATTTTGACTTGTATGATTTTCACAAAAATATATTTTAGAATTAATTAACGTTTATTTTAAGATGTTTAACGGTGTAATATCAAATAATCGATCTTTATTGGTTATATTTAATAAAAATAATTTTAAAAATGTATAGTAGTAAATAGATATGTATAAAAATTTTACTTTTCTACATTCAGTTTGAAAATTTTTGAAAGTTTTTCTCCATATTATTAAGTTATTAAAATTAAGTTTTTTATTATTTAAACGTAAGTTGTTGTTAAATATATTATAAATTAAAAATTAAATTAAATGTGATATTTTTAATAACGTAAAAATATTCTTAATTTATTGTAATAGTTGATTTTTTTTCTTTTATTCAGTGAATTATTTAATACCAACTTATACTTGTATATCAACACATATTTTTACCCATAAATTTTGTTTGATGTTGGTTTATTATGGTCATTGTTCTATATTTTTTTTTCAGACACCGTTTGAATATAATTATTATGGTCCAGTATTCAATATGGCTTCTCTCATTAGCAATCATTTTTTTTTAAATTTTATTCTTATAATATTATGTTTCAACCACATATCAAATTAATAAAAAATGTAAGTATTAGAAAATTGAATACGTTAGGTTTACCAAGGTATTTAAATATTATATGATATTCTCATTTTTTTAAAACAAAAATGTATAATTTTTCAGGTTTAATGAGTTAGCGTTATTTATAAATAGGTTAAATAATATGGTATTAAGGTACAATAGGTTCACAAAATACTTATCGCAAACCACAGTCTCTATTGTATACGATTATACTATTACTGTAAAACATTAGAGTGCACTTTTTTACAATAGAATTAATAACGTTAATAATTTTGGTTTTATAAATATCGTATTATTGTGTGTTTCATAAAACATAAGTTTTAGACAATTTTATCATAATCACCGAAAAAATACACACCAGTAGTCTATACCTATTATTGTAGTAGGTAATATAAATAATATATACGATTAAATAATACATTTATGCAACTAAAAGATTAACAGTTAGGCTTTACCTGATATGAATAAGTACTATGAATACAATAATAATTGTAAAGCTTGATTAGTCAACTAAAAATGTTCCATATGTGTTGTTTTTTAATGAAACGCACGCTCGTTGTATGTGTATACGTACACTATTCAGTGTACACTTCATACGGTTGGTTTTTTTATATTTTATTAATCTCTTTTAGTTTGGTGATTACATAATTTCAAACCAGCTGACCTTCGTGTAGCATGCGTTCACCAATAGCTATGCATCTGACCAGTCCACGTTACCGGCATAATGTGTGTTGTTCGGCGACGGAGTCATATAAAATTTTCATTTGATTCGTTACAGTAATTTGTTGTTACCGGCCATTAATTTTGAACGGATTTCTGTTTGTTTTTTGATATTTACCAATTAGCATGAGTGTTCGATTCAAAGGAATATCTTGTAACAAATGGTCTCTATTTTAATTTGAATTTTCAAAATCAAGTGCTTTTTATGCTTCACTAAATATCAGGTATTTAATTAAGCTATTTTGTTTTAATTAAATTGGTGCAGTATTGGTGTGGTGACAAAATATTATATCACGCTAACACACTGTTTTTCTACTTTATGATAATTACAAGCTACGGCTAAAAACTGTAATATTATAATAATATTATAATAATTGTTATAAATAATATATTTTTGAACAAATTTTCTTTTTATAATTGCATGCATCTACCTAACAACATATCGTTAAAATGATGATCGTGTACACGACAAAGCTTATAATATATTTATTTTTGTACGATTTACTTTTTAAAGTGTAATAATAGACTGAAAAATAAAATTATTTATTTCATTTAAATACTAAAATTTATTACATAAGGATATTATACACTTATGTTCAAAATATAAACAACCGTGATATTATTAATCAAATTGCTTATCAAAAATGATTAATTTTTTGTATTTCATTGAATAAAGAATTGTATAGTATGTTTACTTTATTATATTATGTATTTGTATTATTATAGAAAAATTGTATTTTCAAAATAACATATTTTAAGAATCGGATAAAATGGAAGAGTGGTTGAAAATCACACTGTGTGTAAGTTTGTTTGCAACTTTTCGGGACTTTCGACCAGTGGATTCATTTTATACATCATATTTAACCAGCCCAGCCGTAAATTTTACTGCTGAGCAAGTAAGTTTTAGTATAACTTATGCTTTATTATTTTTACAATAGCAATTGTGGGTTCAAAACATACTTTTTTCTCTTTATATAATATTAATTTTTCATTTTCATATTGTAACAAAAGTTAAAACAAATAAAATATAAGTTTATTGAAAAAATATGCCATTTTAAACTGATTCATTATTTTCAAAGCTTAGCTGTAATATTTTGATATAAGATAAGTTATTAAAAATAATTTTATTAATTAAGATATTTTCTTTTACGATTAGTAAAAGATGTATAAATTAATTATTATTATTATACGCTGGTGTTATTACTATCAACAAATAATGTTTTGTACATTTAATTCAAAATAAAATATATATTAACGAAATATATAATAATAATATAATATTATTATATTATAATAATAATTTATCTTTCCATGTGTATTAATATTGGTTTGACACAAATTAATATTTTAATTAAACAATGATGAATGAACCATTCACCAGTATTAATTTATTGTAAATTGTATTTTATTAATACTATGAATACATTTTTAGGTGACCGAAGATATTTATCCAATAAATTCTTATGCAACTACAAGTTTAGTAATTATTATGTTTCTTATCACAGACTATGTGCTTTACAAACCAATTGTGATGTTGGACGCGTTTAGTTCGATTGTGATGTTTTTATTAGTTTTGGAACCTGTAACACTCTTTAAATCAAAAGTAAGTATCGATACTATAAAGGTTATGAATGTATTTTCAACTAAAGTAAATTATAGTTCAACAAGAAGTTATAGTATTAAATGAAAGGTTAATGTTAGTATAACAACAGTTATAATAATATAATACGGATAAACTTGTTTTTGTTTAATAATCATATAATATGATGAAACGTATACCATGTAACTTTCGTTTATTGTACAGTTTATTTTAAATATTGTCTTGTTAATTTTTTTTGAAAATTTAAAAAGTAGTTTGAAACAAAAATTATAATATATTTATAAATATTATAATTTTTAGCTGAGTATGGCATGTTTGGGTTTAACGTCTGCGTCCGAACTGGCATATATGTCTTATGCATATGCAAAGGTCCGTGACCGTAGGTTATACCAAAAGATGACAGGAATCGTTAGAGGTTCAAATCTTATGGGTAAATGTTTATCGTCCACATTTGCTCAAATTGCTGTTTCATTTTTACACATTGAGTATGGATTACTTGTGTATATTTCATTAGCGGGTAAGAAGCTTAACATTTTAATCATAACTAAAATATTTTATTTATTAGTTTTAAAATTGTATTTTAGGTTCATGTGTAGCATTTTTTGTTACATTTTTTTTTCCATCAGTAAATTCAAGTATTTATTTCCATCCCGAAAGTCCAATTGCTACAAAATCAAAAGTCAACTACAATACATTCCATAATAAATATCATAAAGTAATTATTTATAATGATAACAATAGGTAATATTTTTCTTAAGCGCTTACTCAGAAGGACAATTTTTTAAATGTATTATATTACGAACAAATTCACGAGTATTAAAATGCTTTAATATAGTATAGGTTTTATAAATTCTGTAATAATCGTATTATTTAGGTATCGTTTTTCATTCGAATAATACTTACGTGTATATAGTTTAATGTTTAAAATACGTGTAATAGCATAATATTTATATTTGAGTTGTTCTTAGAACGCACTCTAGTGTCAAACTTTACAGCTGAATCCTCAGATACTCTTACAATTATGTCACAAGATGGCATTATACAAATATGTATGAGTAAAATAACCAACGATATGCAGGTTTTAAGCTAAATTTATTTAATTATTTTAACATTATTCTAATAGTAATAACTAATATTTGATTATTATAAAGAAGAGAGAACTTAAATCTCTATGTGCAGTTTCTAAGCAATCATATTCATACTACATACTTTATAATAAATAAAATTTTATTAAGAAATAATGATGTGTGCTTATTGCTTATAAACAGTTAATGGGAATAATGTATTTTACTAAGTATAGAAATTATGTTTCGGTAATTGGTTATTTTATTCTTAATATATTTTCTATTATATCAAAGGGCTGTGGAATATTTTCTTTTCGAAACTTAATAGGTATCCAAATATTTTATTTTTCTAATCTAACATTTCTTAAAACGATATTTATTTTTTACAATGTACTTAATTTAAAAATAAAAAAATATCTATAACATGACCAAAATAAAATGTATAACTTGTTAGATAGAAAAATATAGTTCAATAAGTATTTAATAACAATACTTAATAAGTAATTAATAGGTAGGTAAGTAGGTACTGCTGGAATTGTAAATTGACTCTTCTTTGGTTTTTAACTAGGCACCATTTATTCAGTAAACATAGCTATTTGTAGTGTTAAGTCATCCTTAATTTTTTTCTGTTGAACTTAAGTTACAAAATTGGAAAAAAATAATTTTAAACTTCTAACTAAAATATTCTTCTTTCGAAGTGTCCTTTAATGTACAAAAAAATTACAAGCCCTTAAATTTTACTTCAATCACCATGATCTGAAGCATTTTTGAAAGCAATGTTAAACCGCTGTTATCATGAGAAATGTTTGATTTTATTTTTAAGATAATACATTTATAATGGAAGTAGAATTAAATTATATCAATTACCCTCATAGATACCTTGATATGTTTAAACTAAAACCAAATTGTTTTATTTCACCTTGTACTTCCAAGTCACCTCGATTAGCAGCAGCATATAAATTATAATATTTATAATAATATTAATGTATATAGACGACTAAAATAAATAATTATAATAGTTATCATGCAAAAGACGGATAATAATTAAATAACAGCAACCATTACAAAAACAAAAATTGATGTAATGGTACAATATTGTTTTTATTATAGTAGGTAGGTAGGTAGGTACGAATAAAAATATAAAATAAATAACATGTTACAAAAACTTTAACAGTTGATATTTACAAATAAATCGATTTTATTGTTGGAATATTTGTGCGGATGTTTCGCTGTTTAACTCATAATCCCTATTCATAAATTTGTCAACAGTTGACTTCTTATCGAAATAAAATACCATAAAACTTCCAATGGATAACCGTAAATGCCAACAAGTCAAAGAGTAAGATTGCATCTTAACACATATCAATGAATAAAATTGGACAATAAAATACAACTCCGTTTATACCAAGAGATGTTAACACAAAACAACATTGCTTCAATAATTTAGTCACAAAAAAAATAAAAAATGATTTTTTTTTTTTTTTAGCTTAATTTAAATCTGATATTTTTTTAAATATTTCATAATATTTATGTAAGTCGATAACACATCTATATATACTCATGTTTAACATATTATTTCATTTGTCAGTTTTAAATCAGTAAATATCTACATAACTGTACAAGTATAAAATTTCAAACAATACAATATTTAGATTTCATAAAAGTTTTAATGTTTGTCAGAAATAATTAATATAATATTATATCATATTACTTATATATTTTTATTCAAAATATCATATATTTTTTTAACTATTAATTATTGAAAATCAAAAGCTTTTAAAAATGTATTATTTTTTCAGTGCAATTTAAGATTATTCAATTTTATAACTTCAACTAATAAAGAAAAACAGACTGTGTTTTGGAAAAAATATTTAGATTCATTATAGATTTTAAATTCGTTATATTTTAATACTTTTCTTTAATTCAGGATTAAATTATATTGGTACAACGCATACTGTTGAATTATGTTTTAAACGTTGACTCGTAAAAATGATATTACGATAATACCCTATGGTAGATGTATAAAGGATTTCTCCGAAGAAAATCAAAATAGAGAGAAAAAAGTCATTTTCCACCGTTTCTTCAGTTTATTTACAACGAGTAATCCGTCAATTAAAACTTTATGAGGAAACAAAAGACTGCTTGTCGATGATAGTAATTATTTCCAAAAAGCTTTCATCCCATAGTGTTGTAGTTTTGACATTTATTAATTAAATTGCCCATCACAAGCGAGATTTTTTTTCCATGTTTGTGTTAAGACTACAAAAAAAAAATATAATGAAGAATTTGGAACGTTAGTGTTGATGTTATGTCATTATTAATTTAAAAAAAAACTATTGATATTTCCGTTTTTATTTGTTTACGAGGTGATCAAGTTACCGTTGCACGGCTGATTTTGGTCAGACATTAAGCGCGTACCTACTTGCTTTATTGATATCAAAATGAAAATAATATTTGTCTTTGGCACAGGAGCTTGGACCGTGTTTCGTTGAAAAATCTCCAAAGCCCGTCCGAGTAGTATTGGATCAGTTGTACTCAGAATTAAGGGACGCGTACACCAATCCGTATTTACTCAAATACGGCGTGTGGTTTGCTTTTGCCACCGGAGTCTATTTCCAGGTAACTTAATACGTAATTCAATTTAGGAATATTACTTGCATACAATACAATCGTATATAATTTTAACAATATAAACTATATGTCCCACAAAACTGTGTAGAATGTCCGGTATATTTAAAAGTAACTTCTTAGTATACTATTGCGTTCTGTATTAAACATAATTAAATTATAATAATAAATATCCCTATAGACATTATTCATTACTATTGATATTGATAGTATAAAATGAAACCGATAAAGTCGTTTTGTTGTTAATTAGGTTCCTTGTCATTGGATAGGTCACTGTAAAATAACAAATAAATAAAATTTGAATTCAACAATAAATCGGTCCTAAGACACGAATGGATCATCTAAGGATGATTTATAATTTATTTATACTACTATAATTAATTTTATTTTAGATTCTGAACGGAGTGATGAATGTATTGATTTTACAATGATGTGTGTTTTTTTTTTTTTCGTAGTAGTAATAGTGCTTCAATTTTCGACTTCAGCCCCTCTTTGAAAAGGAAAATTCATCTAGTTGGTACTTTGAGGGGTCAAAAGTAAAAAATTTCCAGTAGTTTTCAAAAGCGTCGGGAAAACCCTGAAAAAATAAGGGAAAAACGGAAATTTTTACGCATAACCACTTTTTGAAAAAATCGATTTTTTGATTTTGCTGTAACTCAAAAACGAATCATTGTAAATACTTGAAATTTTCACCAAATGTTTATATTATGGTTTATATTTATGATTAAATTGTCAAAATATTTTTACCTTTTTTAAGTTACTTATAGACAATTAAAATTTTCGACTTTTCTAAGTTTTTTTTCTTGAAATGCCGATAAAAAAAAATTTGGATTTCCAAAAAATCTTTAAAATTTAATACAAAGTTAATTATACATTTTACTTATCGTAGTAAAAAAAAAAAAAATCAAAAATCGTTAGTCATAATTTTTGTTTATAATCATTTAAAGTTCAAATATTTACGAAATATATCAAAATCGCGAAAATTTGCAAGGAATTTTGAAGTTGAAAATTCATAACATTTTTGTGATTTGAACCTAAGGTTAAAAAACCCAAAACAAGATTATCCATATGTTTTCCTTTAAGTAAATGTAAAAAAAAATTTCAGCGTCAATATAGAAAAAATTTTATGAGCGTATAAAATTTAATTTTTTACGAAATCGCATAAAATAACGATATATTACAATTTAAATATAGGTAATAATATAATATTATATCCTGCTAATTATCATTGACTGACAAATCATCGCCGGTCAAGATCGTTTTTCGTATACAATGATACCAGTCATTGCATTCAAATTTAACACATCCATTATAGTGATCTACTCTCCATCTCTACTATACAGCAGAGCGATACCCATTTGCCCACTTTTTTAATAATAATATTATTATAGTATGTCATCTAATTTTTTCAAACAACATAGCATATTATATTGTGATGTAAAAGTTATTATAACATTATTATTCACTTTTTTTTTATTATTTAAAATATGAAAATGTACAATTTTGTACAAAATATACAATGTGTACAATAAGTAAATTTGATAAGGGAAGAAATCAGGAATCGTTAGTGGAGATGTCATCCAGTATGATACAATAAGTATATAAGCAATGCATAATAGAGGTGGTAGCAGTGTTTGTAGTCTTGAAGGAAGAATCCATCCAGTGATGTAACTTCACGATTATAATAATTATAATTTTAAAAAGTATCATTGTTTTTTTTTTTTTTTTTTTTGATAACCTACTCGATAAAATTTATTTTAATTTATTTAATTAGTACCTAGGTTACTTACTCCATAATTTCAAAACACAAGTAGCCCCCCGTGAAAAAAATCCATCAAAAAAAATTTGATATTATCAATTACTTACAGTCGGCACTACACATCAATATCACAAGTTCGATTGGTGTTTTTTTTTCATCAAGTCGTGCTGTGAGTTATATGAACTATAATATGATTTGACTTTTCGGCAGAATTACAGGTGTTGACGTATAATGACGTTCTTTATTTGGAATTGAACGAACGTAATCCAGTTGACAACAAGTTGTACAACGGCGGAGTCGACGCTTTGGCTTTTATAAGTGGTAAATTTTAAACACCTTAATCTTTATATATAATTACATCGTTGGTTTATTTTTATTATTTTACTGTGATAACCAGGCAAGTAATTATAGTTTACATGTAATAGATAGGTGATAAGATTAAAAATGTAAACAATGAAGAATACAATTTTCAAACTTTCTTTTCTAGTTTTGACATTCTAATGGGAAATTATCTATTTTAGTGATTTCTTATTAAAACAATTTAATAATATTATGACTTTTAGTTTGTGTCCTATAATTATTGTAATGAGAACAAATGATAACATATTTATTGATGCAATATTTTATTCTATATACTTATGTAAGATCATTCAGTTCACTTGAAATTACTCCCTCTAGAAATACTCCTATATAAAAGTGCATACGAAAATGACACGATAAAAATGATACGTAAAAATGCAAAATCATAAGAAAATATTACATTTTTTTTCTTTGTTATGAAAAATGAAAATTTTATATACAAATATATTAAATCACAAGTTTATGTATGTGTATACTTTTATTATGTACATGTATATATTTATGAACTAGTATAATATATTAAAATATATGAACATGTTTGCTGCTTATTTTTAGAATTATTGATTTTAAGTTGCTTTACTTTAACAATATATGAAATATTTTAAGCCTTTTTTTTGTGTTCATAAGTTTGTAATGATATTTTATGAATATTCATAACTGATAATAAATATAATATAAAATAATGTTATTATTGTAATTTAAAAAAATAGTAATTTTTATGTATAATACTTAAAAATATGCTTAGTTATTATATTAATTAAAATATTATTTTGGGATCAAGTAGGTAAATGAATGATGAATGGAAAATAATAGTATGTTAAAGTATCAGTTATTTCATCTACGACTATAAGACAATGTTTAAATTTTTTTGAAATGGGTTAATATTAGTAATAAGTGAAAAAAATTGTTTTTTTTTTAAAATTAATATTATGCTTTTTTTAGTAAATACGTGTACCAAAATCCATAAAAAGTTATTAACTCAAAATCAGAAATATTTTAACTTAAATTATATTAATATAATTTCTTTTAAACTTTATTTCAGGAGCATTGTCTTCATACTGCATAGGATTTCTGAAAGTTGATTGGAAATCCACAAGTAATTTATTCCTTTTCGTCGGTTCACTTTTAAGCTGCATTACGCTGTGTCTTTGTTATGTGACTACATCATTAAATTTGGTGTACATAATGTACATAATATTCTGTTTCGTATTTCAATCAATGAATGTTGTGGCCAGGTACTATTAAATTAAATTATGATCTATCTTTATTTAATATATTTGTTTAAACTTATTTATTTATATGTTTCCAGGTCCGAAACAGCTAAACATTTAAAGCATGACAGTTTTGCTTTTATTTTTGGTGTCGTATTTTTTATTTCATTATTGGTGTCGAGCATCATTACATATTTATTTGTTCAAGGTACTATTATTTCAATTCCAGTAGATGTACAGGTAACAATAATTATTATTATGCAATAATGAGGAATAATATTAAATTATTAACATGTAATTGGAATTTTGTTTGACTATTGAAATTGATGAATCCATAATTTTACCTAATGATATCTAATAAAACTTCCAATCACAAGTCACCATTACCTATTTATTTAAATAAGCCTTATTATGGAGGTCTTAAAGGTGATTCAATTCTATAAACATTAATAAATAACGAGTTAACGCATCTGACATTTTTTAGTGTCAGTTTAAATATTATAATTGTAATCATCGAAATAAAGTTGAAATCTTAACTAAATGTTGGATATTTTTTTATTTTCGTTATTTTTAAGCGGTTTATATTTATATTTAAAAAATTCTAAGAAATAGACATAAAAATAATAAATGATTACTTATTGTTGAACATTGAATTTATTATAATGGGCTGTATAATGAATATTCAATGTATTCTTGTTATGTGTTTTTTGTGTATCTGACGTCACCCATAAGACTATAAGACCAGTAAAAACGTTTTAATCTTAAACTTTGAGGGTGGTTTCTGTTAGTAATTTTGTTATAGTTGGTACTTATAGAAGGAGAAAAGTATCAAGTACTTTTAAAATTAATCAAGAAAAGCTAAAAAAAAAAGATACAAAAACGGGAATATTTACGCTATATCAGTTTTAAAAATCGATTTTGGTATTTTTTGTTGTAATTCAAAAACCAATTTTGGGGAAACATAATATTGCTTTCAGATATATATTTTTTTTAATAGTATTTTATTTATTATAATTTATAATAAATTATACAATTTTTAAAGTATTTTTGCTCGTTTTGTGCTATTTTTGGACGTTGTGTAATTTGTTTAGTTTATTGTTTTCAAATTATAATGTTTAGTTGTAAGTCAAAAAGCTTTGAAATGAATACACGGTTCATATGCGTCATTTTAATAGAAAAAAATAATTTAACTTACTGTACCAAGGTATTAATAATTGAAAAATAAGTCACTTATTTTAACATATATCCACACTATTTATTATATAAATATATCATTAGAAATGGACAAACCACCTTCGTTAAAAATAATTTTTTTTTTTTTTTAATATTTATATATTTTAGTTTGACATCTGACTGATTTATATTTTTACGAAGATATTTACAAATAAGTTTCAGTGGTCTTTAATATACTCATTAAAATATTAATACCCGCGTTATGTGTTCTACAAGGTACACATTTATATCCTGGAAGTACAGTTCTAGGAAACAAATACTACTTATGAGTTATTTTCAGTAAAAATAAAATTGTTAAATGATACATGAACAGGCATTTATTAATTGTTTTATTTTTATATCGTGATTAAATCTTTAAAAGATTACACGTTAATTTACATTACAATTCATTAAAGAAAAGTGAACAAAGTATAATATATACAAAAATATCTATAAAACGTTATACATAATTATAAATTATAAAGAGCCCTAATTATAATATATAATATTATATATTATATTGTTTTATCATACCAAATAATGATTGGATTGAATTATGTAGGTAAATTATTATTATTTATTTTTAAAATCATGTTTTATTTTAGCGTTACAAATTTACAATTTACAAACTTTAAATACATTATCTAACTTAACATTGTTTCTTCGAAAATATTAAATTTAATCTTAAGATAAATTAATTATTTTGTAATCAAATTTAATATTATTTTTTAATGAGTAGATATTATAACATTTTTTTTCCAGTTTCTATTGTATGGATTGATTAACGGCGGACTTGCTCTTTGGTTCTTTTTTCAAATGTGCATAGAAAAATGTTATTAAATAATAATAAAATTTTAAATATTAATTATTTTTAATATTTTATGTTTTACTTTTTATTAATATCATAATGTTATTTAATTTAATATACAATGTAGTTATAATATGTGAGTAATTTATTTTAACAAATCCTTGTATATAATTAACATAATATTATGCTTTAATATGTTTTGTTTAGTTACCGTATCATTTGATACTTAAACAGTTGAATGGATGTAACACTTAATTATTTATATAATTATTATTTATACCACATATTATACTTGTAGGTAAAAATAATAATATAATATAACCCATTCGTTTTTTGGTAATTTATCAGTAAATGTATTTATATACTGGTAATTTAAAATTAATTATGATATAATAAGTTGGTATAATTATTTGTTATGTTAAATAAATAAAAAGCTTATTGTAGTAACAAACAACTATAGTTTATTAGTTTATAGTAGTACAAGCATTAAATAAAATATAATACACATTATAGTTTATAGGTACATAATATTTACCTAATAATATTAACAATATAATACTTTTACTGTGTATAGTGTCTATATGTTAAATTTAATACATAATAATTATAGAAATTATTGTTTACTAACTTTAACTTTTATAGGTCCAAACTAGGATTGACTTTTGACGATAATTATATCAGCCTTAACCAAGGTCTACTGTTTTAGGTTTTAAGTAGGTACCTCTATGGTACCTACCTATCTAATGTATTTTAGTAACGAATCGACACAGTAGACAAGTTAAAATCAGACTCAAATAATAATAATAATTATACTCTAAAGTTTATTTCGTAAAAATAGCGTATTATTAAACGATCCTTCTTAGTGACAGAAAACAAAAATACATGTAGATTATTATCATAGTGCATTCTGAATGAACAAACATATTTTGCATTTTTATAGAATTTATATACATGAGCGCATATAATTTTCTAGTGTGTTTGTCCTTTGTATTGTTTGTTCACTCAAACAGCCAAACATTGTCTTGGTATGATATAGCTACGATGCTTAAATATAAATATATCACTATCGGGTGGTGGCAATGTATTTTTAAACTTTCGAGTAAAGCAAAAAATGCATAATAATTTTATTTCAGTGTATTCACGTTTGATATAATTAAGACGTAACATAAATTATAAAAGTATTTCATTAATACAATTTTAATTATTTAGTTTTTTTACATGAATATTATTTACAGAAATCAGTTAACTTTTTTTTACTTATAGTACAATAATCAGTTTGTATTTAACCATATAGACGCTGAGTAGTGAAAATAACTCATAAAATCAATTATCCCTTGAAATATATATTTGGATTTTATTATCAAAATACCAAAATATAAGAATTATTTAAAAATAATATAATAGTTTAAAATTATATTATTATTTTATAATATATTAATATCTAGGTACTAATATATGTATATATATATATATATATATATATTTATAGGTTTTATCATAGAATCATGAGTTATGTTCAAAATTAATATATTATTGCCTAAAAATTCATTTTTTTACAATAAACTATAAATAAAACATATAATATTAATTTTGAACACAACTCATGATTCTGTGATAGAATCTATAATAGTCATGATATTAAGTTTGATTAGCTCATTTTATTGTAAAATGTCTTTCTGGGTTTTCATATTTTATGTAGAAATATATATATTTCTTTTTATCAAATCAGATAATGTATATTTGATATCGAGTGTCATAATGGATATGTCTATTATGCTACCCTATTTCTAGACACGTTATAATGTAATAACTCATGGATAAAAATGAAGTATAAAATTACAAAAGTAAAAAAAAAATTAGCAATTTTAAAAAATGTCTTTGTTTTGTTGATTTATTACAGTTGGTTTAGTTTGGTAGTTTGAAGGTCAAACCATGTTTAAGATCTATACTCGTATTTTGTATTTTAACTTACTATAAGTCAAAATTTTAATTTATTATTATTCTTATACGATATAATATGTATTTGTTCTTTTTTAATCTTAAAACTTAAATCTGATAGTATATGACTAAGTTCATTCAATTTAACTACGGAATAAATTGATAATATATTTAGCGTTTTAATTACCAACCAGGCTAATGCTGACCTACAAAATAAATTTAAATAATCAAAAGATTCCAGATTTTCTACTCTAAATCACTAATGACTTAAGTCCGAATTGTAAAGTTTAATTATTTATTAAAGTTAAAGTAGAAAAAATGCATTGAAATTTGTAATTTAATTTATTATCGTTTTTCTTTACATTGAACTGAATTAAATAATCAATTTAATAGTTAAACCAATTATTATTTTTTTGTTTCTTACGGTAATCCAATAAGATTTGCTTGAGATTAAATTGAATGAAAAAATGCAGATATATTAGAAACTAATATATCTCATATGATATATTCTAATAATCAGGATGACCACTCTAGTATATATAGTCCAAGTCACATAATGCTACCAGTGAATGAACATTTCTACTATCGTTAATATGTTAAATGTTAAACAAGTGACTCCTAAAATGAGCATTTCACGTTCAAATAAATTTTCTTTGAATTACCGAAAAGTTATTCTAAACAAAAGTCCCATAGCTGTATAATACTAGTATGATATTACAGACTTTATTAAACTACTTTTTAATTTATAAATTAAACAATAGTCGTACAGGCTCACGCAAGCTACTCAAATGTCATTTCAGTTAAAGTGATATAAATATTTCATTTCATTTTGAACACAGTTTCCCGTTTTAAAAGGAAATGTCAATCTAGTTATTATGAATAATTTCAGTACATTTTCAAAAATCATATAACTGAAATATAATTCATTATTTTCTATCAAACATAATCTCGTGGATACAATGATTTATTTTAATAAAATAAATAAAAATGCAAACTATAAAAACATTACAGTTAAATACATATTGCACACAGAAAACAATATTAATCACTATACATAAGGAAGACAGTGTTTATTTTATTTATTAAATATAAGAAATCATCACCTCTTCATATATAAGATATTTGACACAATTTGTTAGTGAAAATTATTAAAACATATCTCCACTTAATCATAGTATCAAATCAATAGTATTTGTAGAATTATTGTTTGTATCATTGATCTTGATAAAAGCACCCATATTTTTTTAAATATTATTACAATCAATAATAATATTAAACTATACCTAAAGAGTATGCTAGTTTGAATGAGTTAGAGAAAGTTGAGGAATGTCAGACAAACGCCCATGATATTATATTTTATATAGCCTGCTCGGAATTTAACTAAAAAAGGACAATATTGCACAACGTTTTGTTACATTTTTTTTCTTTATTTAAATACCATTGAGTCAACATTTTACTGAAGATATTATATTTTTAAATTAAATCTCGTTAGGTTATAAATAAAACAATAATAGAGTAATTTGAATGCTATTATATTTAAAATATTTTTAACGAAGAACTCATAAAATAACAGTTTTTTTTTTTTTATAATACGGTTTAAATAAATTCAAAATTATACATATTTTAAGTTATCAATAATAGGATTTTAATGCTATGTAGTTTAATGCTTTGAAATACATAGTATTTACATTACAAAATATTTCTATATTTAAAAAAATGTTATTTTAGTAGAATCAAAAGTATTAGAACCAATGTTATCTTGTTTTAAATTGGAATTACGATAGAGCAAAAGTATTATATGTTCTTAAAAATATCGATATGTTTCATTGAAAATGTTGAGTTATAATGTAAGCAATCATTTCCAGAAGTTCATGTGCAGGTAGAGCAATATAGAAAATATAGTAGCTGTGATTTATTTTATAGTGTAATAATTTCTTTCACGGATATATTCATTGATGTTTTTCATTTCAAATTACTTGGATATCGCAACTGATAGTTTTCGTAAAAATCAAATATTAGGTATAGAAATGTATTAACCGATATATATTATAATAATATTCCAAAGATTATACTATGTCAAAAGTTGCAAGAATACCATTGTTTGTGTGGGGTTTTTAACCAGGAAAATATTTCCAATAACATCACTCACAAGAACGTATGTTGCAAAATTTCGACCCACTGTGATTATCTAACACATTGTTTCAACGTATGAGTATCGTAATGGTGACAAATGATACGGCTCATTTCGGTGGTCTAGAATTCGAAACAAAATTTGTGGACTAATTTGATTTTTTTCACACGATTATTAGCCAAATAACAACTTAAAAACTAAAAGTTTTATGGTATAAAAAAAGTATACTCATTTTTCACTCGACAAAATACAAGCAACTTAGTTGTAACGCCCATCAAAATTAATTATTGTGGAACAATAACTTTTTATTTTACAAAGTTATAGTGTGAAAAAAAACCTTTATAAGTAAGACCAGTTTATTAAATAACCTTGCAATAAGCTTTTAAATTAAATAAACAGAATGTTAAATGATATGATATAGTAATGAAAGTATTTTTTTTTTACTAGGAGGATGTGTGTTTTTTGTGTCTATCATTACGTTCCAGAGCAGAAAATTTGCTTCAATCAAAATGTTTTAAGGTACCTTTTATTGATAGTAAATTGAGTAAAATAAACAAAAACAGCAGGAAATAAGTAAATTTAATGAATAGCAGTTTTTAACAAATTGTATTTTGTTTTCGTATAATTGTTCAGAAAGGAATCATTAGAACTTTGTATAGCTTATATAGCTATACATTAAATAATGTAAATATAATTTTGAATTTTTCAGTTTATTCAAATTTACTATGAAACAAAAATAAGTTCTTTGGTTTTTAATATTGCTTTTAATTTTCATAAAACACTTATTTTTAGTATTAAAAAAATGATTTAACTTAATTTGGTACCAAATAAATAATGATAGTTGAACTTTAAATTATGGTCGAAATAGTAATTTTTTGTTTGACACATATTTTATTTTATTATCTATATTGTTGGTTTTTGTAAATCTATGATGTCAATTGATTTTTAATTGTATAATATTAGTCTTGAAGATGAATATGCAATTTTTAGTTGTATAAATTTAAAGAGAAATATTGATCCAATTCCATATAAGCAGTTGATACGTTTGATAATTTATTTGAATGTACATTTCATAAATATTATTTGAATCGTATTTATTAATAATTCTCGAAAATGTGTTAGCCGAAAACAAAGACATTATACTGAAATAAATATAGTTTTCTGCACTCAAATCTTAAAATGCCCATTGTATTGTAAAAGAAATTGGAAAAGTTTACCAACTTGAAATAGAGTCTAAAATAATTAAATATTTAAAGCATTTAAAATGTTTAGAAAGTAATAATATAAATCTTCAATTTAAGTTTATTGCTTTTATGATCATTATTTGTTATGGCTAAATTTGTTCTTAGTAAATCGAGTAATAAGTATTATTTATTTATTAATGTCGCACTGTTTCTGAATATTTAAGCACTTATATTTTATCAATAATGAAATACAAGATATTTCTTATTAAATTTATATAATTGACTCTTCTAATTATATCCTCAAAAAGGAGTTTTTAGTTGAAGATATGAGTAATGATAAAGCTGTAATAGATGTATAATATATAATGAATCATAATGGTTAATATTAATGTATACGTTAATAATAATTCTAAAAATATATTTAATTTACGTAATTAATAATGATTTTAAAATATATAGCTACTAAAATAAAAGGATTTCATAACTGTATTGTTATGATAAAATATCGTATATTATGTCTTACCCGGCCATTGTAACAGCTATTTGTCATTTATAATAGATGTAATTTTCATAATATTGGCGAATACTTTTTATATGAATTTAAAAATAGAAATTTATATTACCTACTAATTTACTTGATACAATTTAAGATATGATTATTACCTGTTGTTCCTCTTTTTTCATTTTTATTTTTCATTATTATTTTTTTTGTTCAATTTTCGTGTACTTGTATATTTAGCATAGATATATTGTATAGGCTTATATGATTGTAAGCTATTAGAATGTATTTTATAATAATTTAATGGTTGACGAACGATGAAGATTTTTCACTAATTTGTGTGAAATAATATATTATAATATATAAGATATTTAATTCAAAAATGTATTCAATGATGTGAAATTAAAAAACAAACCCACGCGTAATATTTACATATATATATAAGCTTATAAACAAAAATGCTGAGATCGGTGATAATAATAATGTATTTAACTCGAGAAATCAATTTGAGAATATTATAACGTATTATATTTTACGAAAACACCGTTTTCCATTATTTCTTCGTTTGGTAATATTATACCGTTCGGTAATAAAATAATTTTATTTCATCTGATAAGTCAATTTATTTTTATAGTAAAATGACCCCAGTTAATCGCAATCATTGTTATATTCCAGTTTCCAAGTCGCCGTCGCGAAACGAGTCCCCGAAGAATTGTTATTCGGCACAGGTATTTAGCATGTGTTTATTTTTCTTGGCTCTCGGTATTTTCATCATTTATCCCCCCCAATGGAGTGGTCCCAAATGACCGGCGACGTGGACCGATGCCAGTGTACGTTCCGATTACACCGATTCAGACGCATCACGGATGATCTCGAAAAATTCTTATACAGAATGTCATTTCACGTGTGGCTGGACGCAAAAATAATAATATCGCCGCGACCGCGAAACAGAAAACGTTTCACGTAGTATTGACGTATTGCACACATTAATGCCGGAAGTATTGGAATATCCACTGGAAATAAAAAATACACGAACACAAAATATAATTATATCTCATTGTTGCAACGCATCATCATCAACGGCGTAACACAAATTGCGTTCTGATTCTCTGAACTAGAAGCACGTTATAATGAATCGTATATGAGACCAATGCGCAACTACGGGTACTCATTATATTGATGTTATCTAAATATTGATTTTTTATCGGTCAGCAATGTTTTTATGGGAAATGCGCGAGTAGGGGGTTTATCTATTTTCTGTGACATAATTTAAAAAAATGTACTCTGACGTTAATAATTAAAAAACAATAAAATTTGACCACCGTTCACTGATATTCGGTAATCGATATGGAATTATATTTTACATTTATTAGATACAGTCGTGTTTACATGATTTGTAATAATTCGTTAGTTTATTAAATTTTTTTTTATTTTTTTATTTTTTATACAATCTATACAGTGTTAAGTATAATAAGCATAATAGATATAGTTATAAAAAGAAATACAATTTAACAGAAGGGCTTGAGTGGAGAAGCCGCCCACTGGCGACACTCCGGATATTAAAATTAATTTTCCTTTCCGTTTATCTGCTAGACTGATATACAATTATACATTATACAAGTTAATTTTGATAACAGAGACATTATGCGACAATATAATATTATATAGGTAAATGATACTCTACGTAAAACCGTCAATATACACTTCATAAAATATTAAACATGACATAGTTCATTACGTAAAAACGAAACACTAGATTCCAATTATACCCGTTAAAATTTTCAGAGAAATTTGTGTATTATTAAATTTTAATTATAACTATTAAATAATATACAATATTTTGATTTTTGATATAGCTTTAATAATGATTTTAACTA
This sequence comes from Rhopalosiphum padi, assembly GCF_020882245.1. Taxonomy (NCBI): domain Eukaryota; kingdom Metazoa; phylum Arthropoda; class Insecta; order Hemiptera; family Aphididae; genus Rhopalosiphum; species Rhopalosiphum padi. The sequence continues at coordinate 2,482,821 of NC_083600.1, forward strand.
TGAAAAATCTTCAATATAGTACGATAAGCATTTTTTCACATTTAAAAAGCTATAATTATTGTAAATGTAATTTAAAATCCTTCGCAAGTGATATTTATGTTTATTTTAAAGACCCAATTTTATTTTATGAATGTTTGAAGTTTAATAAAAATAAATTAAATTGATAGCTATTACGTAGTTATTTTCTATTATTTAGTCTTTTTATTTTTAAAACCTTAGACTTTTAAATTAAATACAAGATTCCTTATTAGTTTTTCTTAGAGATATTAACAATTCAAAAACATGTATGCATAATATTTTCAAAAAAATTGTAATAGTATATAATATGTGTGCCTATCACACGATAATATTGTAATATCGTTTATTGTTATGGTTGGTATGACAATATAAATCTCTAGATAATATTTTTAAAACTTTTTTGTATAATAGATAGATATTTTTTCATAGGAAGGTACATACAATTTATTTTATGAGTTCATTTCAAACCTAATAGATTGGACCACCTCCTGGTGTGTTTGATCATCATTCACAATAACTAATATAAAAATAAAATGTAGACATTTTTAATTGTTTTTTATAGAGAAGACAAGTTTTTCTTCTGTAAATTAAAAACTAGTAAATTCTTAAAAAACTTTGTTGTAATTATTGTGATAAAAATCTAATTGTGAAAGAAAATATATCAAATTGATCACAGCACTGTTTTATAAAAAAATAAAAAGTAATTCAGTTATGTAAGATATACAATATTATTATTAACGTTCGGCTAATAATATTCTGAGAGGGAAGATAGAAAACAATATAAAAAGAATAAGCTTCTTGCATTGACACCCTCGGAATGGAAGTGTCAATGCGAGTAGTTTTATAAGGTACGCGTTATAATTAGTATATATATTTATGTTGAAAAATCTAAAATCGTTGTGTACATTGACAATAATAATATACGTAACTGTGAACTGATTTAAGTCATTATAATTAATACTATTTTAAATCACAAAAAAAAAAATAAATAAATAAAAAAGCAAAAAATGTTATGACAAAAATCATTATCTTTAAACATCAAAATATTTTGAATTACTATTGAAAAGTCATAATATACTAATAAATAGTTTATTTAATATATACATTTTATATACTAAAATGTCTAGACAACTTTTATAATTCTATATTAAGAATACAGGTCATAGTTATTAAAAAAATATATATATAATTTGTAAACCCGCATTGATAAAAAGTTATACTTTAATTTGAAAATGCATTTCCATAATGTTAATACTCCAAATTATATAGTTTTTTCAAATCTACAAAATTTACTTGAAAACAAAATTACGCGTAGCCGTCAAACGAAACGTGCGCACAACTTAATAATGATATTATTATAATATATTTTTGTCATTTTTGGTATTCTGTTACTTGTTTTTGTTTTTATCAAACAACAAGAAAACTACCGACTCGGTGCATTCCGTTCGGCGTTCTGCCGTCTTAGCAACGGCGTTTAGTTTTCCACTGGTTCCGGGACGTCGGCACAGGAGCCGCGTAACACGCGCGTCTAGCGATAGAAAATCCGCGAGCACAATGCAAACAATGTAATAATTCTTTGGGCGAGTCACCCCCGTTCCGGTGCCGTGGAGGAAGCGTTGAATCTGGCGAATAAAAGCGAACTGGGGCCGCTGAAACAACATGAGAATGGTAATGTGCGAGCATTTGACGAGAACATTAAAATATATTCGTGCATTCACACACAACGTTTCCGGAGATATCTGCAATCGTGCGAGTGTGTATATGTTATATTATATATATATATGGTTGTATAATATGTATGTGCGTATTTATGATTTATACATCGTGCAACGTGTTAGGGTCCAAAATGTATACAGAGTGATTTACCGAACACGCTCACCCCTTTTTTGCCCTTTAATGATGCGGTGATTTAAGTTATGACTTCTATACCAATTAGGCGTGTATACATATTAAAGACCATATTTTCAAATACTTAGAGTTTGTATACCGTTTAAGGGATATCTTGCAGAGGTGGCACAAACTCCTTAGTTTTCTATAGAAACCTAATTTATATTTTTTTACTGCAAGTAGTTGTTATATGAAGATAGTTATTTGAAAGCTTTGATGCATGTGTCTAAATTAAATTTCAATGAATCGTTTCTTAGTCGATTAATTATAAAAAATAAAATGGCCACGTGATACCCCCATTTTATAAAGTATATAAAATTGACCAAATATATATTCTAGTAATTGCTACACTCATACACGTTTTATAAATTATTTATAGTTTATAAATTGTTTTAAGGACTATAATTATTCACAAGTATAAAAGGCAACTTAGGAATTAATCGGTTAAACTTTGATTTAAATACATCAATAGTTTTGTTCTAAGGATATCAAACTTAATTTAAATGTGTGATAAAAATAGTATAAAATAATTTTTTTTTAAAAGTTAGTTTATTCAATATCGTACAAGTAATAGTTTCGACTGTTTCGAGTGTACTCTGGAATTAGGTAGGTATCCTAACCTGTCATTGAGTAGGTCACTATAATGGGAATGTTATAAATAAATTTGATGATAAATCATACCATTCTAAAATATATTATCATTCAAGATAGTTATTTAGCCTTTATTTTTTAGAATATTTTATAATTTATTTATATAAATATTAGTAATATGATTGGTTAAACGTAATTATACCATGAACATATATATATTATTATATTTTATCATTTACTATTATTATTCCATAATATTATTGTAACATTGTATTGTATATTCGTATTGCATTAAATTATATTCAATGTTAGCAACGTACAAGTAAGTCAATATTGATCGTAAAGCAGTGTAAATAGTTTTGTGTTATACATAGCTTAAAACGAGTCTAAATATTTTTTGTGCAATGAAAATAATAAAAAACGTGATATCGAAAATTTCAAGTCCCCAAGATAATTTTTTTTTGAATTCCAACATAATGATTCAAATCTTTAGAAAAAAATCTTTAAGTTTCATTGAATATCCAATCTCATCAAAATTTAAACTGAAAACTCTCATAAAAAATGTAGGTACAAGGATTTATTCTAAACTTTTTTTTTTTAAATTCTTGTGATAACAACTTATGAGGAATTTTTTATTAAACTCTCAAGTATATTTTAAAGCTTAAGATTTTAAAATTAAAATTGCTATGAATTTTCAACTACAAAATAATTGATGACAATTTCAACTCTCTGAGGTCATTTATTAATTTTTGAATAACAAAAAAAAAAAAAACTAAAATTTATGACCACAAGTACCGTGTTGGATATAATTTAAACCAGAAACAACCATCTATGTTGAAGATAGAAGAATTTTTACTGGATTTTCTTTAAATTGAACACCAAATAAAATCAAAAAATACAAATTTATTTTATAAAGATGACGTGAGAGCAAATAATTTGATTGTTTGTATTTTAATGTTTAGGGCAAATTTTAAAAATGATCATCTATATTCTGAATCACTTTCAGTTTGAATTATATAATACAAGACTCTGATGTAAAATTTGTATTTTAAATATAACAAACTAATAATATATGTTATTTTATATTTTTAATATTATCTAATAATATCGATGATTAATATATGAATTATATTTAACGAATGTCCCATACATAAATATAACTTTTTAAAAGAATTGTAATGTTTTTCATAATTTTCGGTAATCTTTTTGTAATATTCAGAAAAACTAGGTTGTAAAAAATTCCATAAACGACTTCTGTAAAGTACCATCAGTGTCTAATACAAATTTATAGAGAAGGTATGTACGATACTTCGGACCCTCTCACTTTTGAAAATGATCATGGAAAAAACACATTATTGTAAAATTTATTACTCTGTGAGTCTAAAAAACCTTGATAAATTTGTAGTCTACGTATAAATGAGTAAATAGTTTAAAAATATGTTTCCAATTGAAGAGTGTATTTATTTTTAGGTATTTTAGTTAATTTATGTGTAGTATTTTTCCATTAAATCTATTTACATAAAATTATAGATCCGACGAGAATCTGTAAAGCCATTTTTGCATTTTAATTCGACTTCTCCAATTTATTTATGCAAATCATATCAAGTTTATTCATTATATTTTAAGATTTTTCGTTTTAGTTGATAATATGACATTTTTAAAGTTCTGATTTTGAATATAAGTATGTTAATAAAAAGTTGTGTAAACAAATTATTTCAATAAAATATATTTATATTTGCTTAAGAATACTATTGCAATCACAATTCATAAACATATGTCTTGTCAATACTTTATTATTGGTTTATAAAATAAAATAAATAAGATAGTGAGAAATTGTGAATATTTTTTATTTCATGCGAAAAGAAGCTATGAATTATATTCGGTGATCCAAAATTAGTTTGGTAGTAATTTAAATTGTATTTTGCAATAAACGACCATAACATTTTATTTTAATGTGAATTTATTATTTTGTAAATATGTTGATATACGTTATATGTTATAATAATATAATTATAACTTTGTTGCATTTTCTTTTTCACGTATATTATATATTTATGAACTGACAAAAGTTTTTTTATTCAATTTTTTCTATAATATAAATGTAAAATAATGTTGGTAAATCTTATTACCATTACCTAATATTACTTTTTAATCCAAAAGGATGAGATAATTTGATATTCTTTTCAAAAAATCAGGAATATAATTAAATACTTTTTTAAAATTATTTTACTATATGTATAGACAGTGGCGGCTATCCTTAAAAATATAGGTGAAGCGAAACATAAGAAGTAACCACCCATCCTCAATAATATTCGTCCATATAACATCCCATATATTGAATAGTTTGTTCAACATGTTAAAAAATAAAATAGTTATTATTATAGTATTATACTATAAAAATATTCCAAAGTATAATTCTGTATTATTCGCATACGAATATATATTAACTATCAAGACATTCTCACATTTTAGAATATCTCTGAATAGTACAAATTATATTGATATAATTACATCATGTTTAGAAAATAGTATTATATTTTTGGTGACAAATGTAAATACTAAATACATAATTACAAAAAAATAATCAATATTTATTTTGTCGATAAATTAATGTGTTACATAGGTATGTAAATATTTCAAGTTTTCTTTCTTTTATTTTTTTATTTATTTTTTGGGTTTTTTTTTTCAATTACTTTTAGAATTACTGAACATTTTAGATCTTACATCGCATTCATTCTGAGAAGAACACAATTTAAGTTTATGTAAATAAAAAAGAAATGTACATATTTTAAAATTGTATTGCATTAAACATAGACATCCGCAAAAACATGTTTATACATGTTTCAATATATTTCCATTTATACTTTTACTTCTACATTTACTAGAGTAGTCAGACAGCTTTAATCAACAATTCTGGTATGAACCAATACCTAAAAATGTAACCTATACTAAATACGAGTTCAAAAATATTGGAATTTATTATTGGCCATAGACATTGATTAGGTTGTTAGGTTACATTTAAATTTAAATTCAATAGATGGTGGACGTGATTGATTCTCGAGATGCTCGTACCGATCTTGACGCTATATAACATTTTCAAATGACTAAATGAAACGTTTATCGGTGAATTTTATTTAGTAGCACACTTATTAGTATCTTTTCACTGTCGTCGACGTAGTAGTAAATGTCAATATTACAAGAGAATCGAATCAACAAAGTCACTCCGACAAACCTTTAAATCGCTGACCTGGCAACTTAAAATCGACCATAAGCTTTCCACCGTTTGAAATTGTAATGGTCCAGTGACCGTTCTCCACAGAAAAATAAAACGAATCAAGTAATTATAAATCGAGTTGGTAGAATATATTTTACCTTGTAGTTTATTCATATTAAACAGCGATATTATAATATTTATATTCTATTATGCTTTGTCGGTTCGTAATCGTAGAATAATTAATGCCTATCAGGCATTGCCTGAACACCAAAATGAAAATTATTTCATATTGAAACACCAATAACTTATAATCAATGGGATAAGGATTAAAATAATAAATAAATATATTTTAGAAAAATGACAATATCATCAAGCAAGTACTGTGTTTACAAAAGCCGGTGTTGCTTTTTGAAGTTTTTTTTACCTATAATACCTAAGAGTGTAGAATAACACTCTACAATTGAATTCACTCAACCATTGTTAGAATAAAAGGTTACATTGCATTTTAGAGAAAAATATTGTTTGGGAATTTGTAGAATTCGGTATTTTTAACCAGGAACACGTTAGAATGATTTGATAATAAATATGTTTTACCCATAATGAATTGACTAAAAATTTGTAAATTACTTCAAAAATGTTCTTTAGGGCATACTAAGAGAATGCTTGAAGGTCTTTTTATATTAAAAATAGTATATTTTTAACGAAATTTTTTTTAAAATATAAATAGCTACCATAAAGAATATTATAAAATACCTTATATCCTTCTTTATCAATGTTGATAAAGAGTATAATAATTACTATAACTGATATAATGTAAATTCAGATATTATTAGAAATAAATAACAGAGACTTTCCACAATATAATTAAAAAAAAGTAAATTAAAAAGTCCTCGTGTGCTAAATTCATGATTTATAAATGTTTATTTTATTTAACTTTTAAATTAATTTATTGATCATTCGATAAATATATCATAATTTTAATTATTTGTAAGACTGCAAAAAATTTAAAATTAGCAAAATTATGATATGTTGTTTTATGTACTTCCCACTTTTATAAAGTAACATATTCTTAAAATTTTTCAGTAACTGAACACATTTACCATTGCAATTTTGGAAATTTGCAATATTTTGGAATATTAAAAAAAAAAATTATTTATAGAAATTGTATAGTATAATTCACTCATATAGGTTGTTTTTTGAGTTGTCGTTTTCACTTAGAACTATTTTGTTCTGAATTTAATGTACCTATGTTTCCTGGAAAACAAAATGTAGTTAAACAAAAGAGGATGTTTCGTATAAAGTTAAAACCAAAACTATGTAAGTGTACTTTTAATGTGTTATTGAATTATTTATTTTTTTGTTGATGAAATGATGAATGTGTAATAGTTAATATTATTGTTTTATCTTATGATTTTTGCTTAGTTAGGTTAAGGACTAAAAGATTCTAAATGTCAATTTTATTAATTTAGTACCCCTTGACTCTGAATAACTATATAATAAATATGAATAAATATCATGGCTGTTTATGAGCTTTAATTATAGAACATAGATAACGAAACTTATGTATAAAAAAGGAGATTTAAAAAAAAAATTGAATTAGCATTTTTGAGCCCACAAACCGCAATAATTAAATATTTTGCATAATATAATATTATACAATTTTCAATTTGTATTAACTTTGTTTAATAATAATATATTGTGTATTTGAATATTATTAATTTGAATACACACACAAAAAAGAAATATAAAAACACACACATTTATATATTTTTTAATATTAATTAATTTGAGTTTATTCAAATGCCCTTTTTTACTGCATAAATACTAAAATCACATTATTCTAATCAAATTTCAAATAATTGATTTCAAACTTTTATGTTTTTTTTCAAGCTTTAGAATTTCAATAGAATTTAATTTTTATATACACAACATTGTTAAAATCCTTCAATACGTAGTGAGTTACAAAATGTCGTCTGAGTTTCTTCTATCACTCGCAAGTCTCGTAATCACTGATGTAACGTTTTTACTACATGTAAGCCATTTTTTCTATCGATACGTAATTATCGGTCGTCATGTAATATGTTGTGGATTATACGATTCATCTGTCAGATAGTAGAGTAATCGTTTATTATTTTTTTTTTCCATTCGTATCCAATTTATAAAATTCTTTCGTTTTTGTACTGTACAAGAGATCATTAATGCAATTATCGTCATTTAAATACGCTATATTTTACTATTGGTAAAACTAATAATTATAATAACTAATAATTAAGTAGAAAAGTGTACATATTATAATGTAAAAGGATTCATGAAATAATTTTCGAATTTCAATATAATATGTAAGAGTAACAGTTTTGTTAATACAACGGTTGTCTACATCATAGTTACATCTGAGCCCTGGCATAATATCATGTTAATTATCATAAGATTTTCTGCTATGCGATCGTCTAAAAATTATCAGACGATTCACCGACCAACTCATGCAGCTTTTTTTTCTGATTTTATTTCTGTACTTGATTTTTCAGGAACTATATTAGACGGACGGTAACTATTTTTCCTGGTACTTTTGCCATGGCGTATACGATGTGATATTAATCATAAATAAGGGGATAAGGTTTTTATGTATTTACAAGTTGTTTTTCCATGTAACTAAGTTGAATGGATCCACAATAGCAGTCCATAGTTTGGCTTATTTTTTATTTGACAATAGCCTATATGATTTGGAGTTTTCCAAAATCTATTAGAAAAAACGAATTTAAAATTGCATTTATTTAAAAGTCTAATTTTGTTTTGTCGAATTTTCGTAAATATACTATCTTATCTATGTATCTTGGTTGTGCGAACACTTATAATAAAATTACACATTATCTAACGACATAAATTTAGACACAGTTGTAAGTAAAAAACGATAAAAATGTCGAGCATCAGTTATATACTTTCTATAACAACTAAAATTAAGGAGTATACTCGTACATAATAAATAATGAATTTATTGTATACCTAGGTAGTTCTATTTTAATTTATTTAGCTTGCTGATGTCCAAGCTTTTAAAAATCAGCGATATATTTACGATTTCCATCCATTATAGCGTTGGTAATAGTTAGAAATATTTAATACAAATAAAAATGGTTCAAAGAATTAGAAAAGTACTTACATAAAAGCAATTTACTTTTAATTTTGTTTGTAGCTAATTCTTAGTAAATTGTTAGAGTATCGAAACACTTGTATTGCCAAAAAAGCGCTCTAAAAATAAAACGTCACTCTTTTCCACGAAAAACGGATAATAGTAATTGATCACGTTTTATTATGATAAAGATAAGTAAAAAAGTAACAACCAGTAATGGGCACAAACAATAGCTGTATCAGACTCAACTAGTATAAGCAATGTTAAAGATTTCTTTCGTATTTTATTTTCATAATAATTTTTTGAAAAACAAATTAAATTTAAGAAATTTCGTCTGTCCAAAGTCGTCAGCTTTTACAAGTTTTAGCGTTCACCCGTACTAAAACGCTACATACGTACGGTTTAGTGTTATAAATGAGTTGTGCTGTTTATATTGTTGACGGTAGCATATAAATATTTATTGTTATTTTTTTTACTTATTATGAAAATGTAGCAAAGGGGTATTTGGGTGTGGATGTATTATATAGGTACCTCTGGGAAATTTCTATTTATATTAAGTTATGTTTAGTTCCATTTTAAAACCTTGGCATAGGTATTTTATGTTCGTAGTATTTTTAATACGACAAACAAATAAATGTCATTTCATTATCGTTATTGTTATGATATTGAAGTTATAATATTTGTTATTATATATTACCATCAGTAGCTATTGCGGCTGTCCTATACAGTGTCCCGTGACGATAAACCCATTACGATATCTTCTGAAATGGTGGAGATATCCTAATTTAAATTTTTTTAATAAGATTCACAGGGAAAAGAACTACAAATATTTCATACTTCATATTTTAATTTTTTTTATTTTATTATGTTCAAAAAAATTGAAGATAGCCATTTTTTAGAGTTAATTTTTCTGAAAATATTGACGTTTCATGATTTTAATTTTATTAATCTCCTGATTTTAAATATTTTTTCTAGTTTCGAGAAAAATTGTTAATTACACTAAAATCATTCGCCAGCTGTACGAGCTACGTGTTTGATACATTGATACCGCATCGTATTAAATAATTCGTTGTTTATTTCGAAACTAGAAAAAAATTTAAAAATCAGGAGATTAATTAAATTAAAATGTTGAAAGGTAAATATATTTTCAGAAAAATGAACTCTAAAAAATGGCTTCTTTTTTTTTTTTTAAATAATTAAATAAAAAAATACATTTTTTGACTCTTTTACCAAAACATAAAAATAAATTAAAACACGAAGTATTTGTAGTTCCAGTGAATCTTATTAAAAAACCAGAATTATGATATCTCCATAGTGTCAGGAGACATCACAATGGGTAAATCCTCACGGGACACTGTATACATTCCCATGATCAAGGTGTATTCTGTTACCTGTGATAAACCAATTGGTAGGTGACTAGTTGAGTATAATAATAGGTATATTAATAAATAAAACATAAAATTATATTTGGTTTGTTGCTCTTGTGCAGTCAAGTATACGTAAATATGCTTTATTTATACAACACATCATCAAAACAGCTTTTAAACATATCGGGTGAATTTTAATATTTGTTCAATACACCCCAATTTTTAATTGCCAGCACAGATTACCATAATATGATTCTGTTTTATAAAACTGATGAATACCATGGACTAAATTTTAATTTAATTTAACATAGTATATAGTATAGTAATACATCATTCAAGAAATATACCTAATATCCAATATGATGGGCCCCATTTAATATTTAACGCCCTTTGCATAATAATTTCAAAAGCTTATATTGAATGATTTAATGATTTTGGTATGTTAAAAAGCCAGCTTTGTGAAAAATATTTATCATAAGAGTATGTAATAAAATAAAATACTAATATATTACAGACGGTAACAATGATGTGGAGACCAGTTTTAAATTGAAAAAAAATAATGAAATAGTAAGTACCCATCAACAATTTATTTAAACAAATTAATTATTTTTTAAATGTAAATATTTAATACTTTTTTTAGAGTTATACATTTGTTATAAATGTTTGTTTTTCACTACAATAATTTAAAACGCTGAAGAAATGGAACTATTGAATGAAAAATCAATAAATCAAGCCTAAAAATAATCACATTTTAATTCCCGATAAAAAGTGTTAAAAAAATGAATAGAGGAGAAAATTGCTTGTCACTGGAAATTTATTCTATCTCAGATTTAATATAAGGTAATCTGGTCCAGCGAAAGGATTACTGCTGACCGGGCTTTATGCGACATTCTTCCGAGCGAACAGCTATGGAAGCGTCGGATAGAATAAAAAACTACATGGGCATTAGGTGTGAATGGCAGCCAGAGATATATCGGTTCGAAATTGAGAATAAATGGAATAGAATTGAAGGGTTCGTAGTTTTCCAATTTTAAAAAGACGAGTGATAGGAGAGAGAAAAAACAACACCTATACTCAAATACAAAATAAAATAAAAATAAACCACTGCTGTTTGTTTAGCATATAATTTATTGACGTCGATCAATACAAACATCTCAAGAGGATTGAAGTCTGGTTGGTTTTACGCAATATAAATGAAAACCACCTTATTAGGAAAAAAAATTAATGGTTTGCATTTTTGGGGGATTTATTTATTTTAAAATGAATAAACTGTTCAATTATTTAGTAAAACAAATTAAACAATGAATTTAATTTCAGTCATTATTGTATCTTATATTTTTGACATCATGCATTATAGAACATAATAATTTTTTCATGGTTAAATTTTTAAAATGCATAAATGTTTTTACATTCTAATATACGATATTTATGAATGGATTTTACATATTCAAAGTATAAGTTAGTGATCGTGTCTTTATTTATAATTTAATGGAGTACCTATGATACATTTAGTATGTACCAATATTTAATCAATTTTAAATTTTAAGAAAATTGATTGTTTTATTGCCTTATTGGCAATATTATATTTCATTTTGAACGTGTTTTTTTGTAGAAAATCGGATCCAGTAGTACTATTTTGAGTTAAACATACTTTACAAAAAAACCAGGAAAAAAAAATATATATATATTTAAAAACCTAGAAACATTAAATCTCGTCAAAATTGATTTAGTTTTTTTTGTAGTTCAAAAATTGTTAGATTTAGACTAGAATTTTTCTTAAAATGTTTCAATATTTATATTTTTTAGACAATCATATAATTTAAAATATCTTAGTAATTTTTTTTTTTTGTGTCATTTCTTTATGATTTGTAATATTTGCCTTTAGTTTTATTTTTGACTTTAACATGATACAACTTGTCTTCGTAACTCGTAAAACAAAAGCTTGAATATGTAATTTTACATTCTTCATAAGTTTTTTAACTAACAGTGGTTAAAACGTATAACAATAAATAGTCCAATTTTTGTGTTAATGATGTTGAAATAAAAATAATCTAAGAATTTCAAAACAGTAGATAGCAATAGTGATTTTAGTTTACTTAAACTATATGAACCGCACTGTGGAAAAAATAAATATTCAATAGGGATTAGGAACATACATTTTAAAACTGTAATAAATTATTTTGATCGGAAATCGACTGAAAAATGGTCTTAAATATTCAAGTGATCGCTAAAATAAAAATGATGGGTGAAAGTTTTCGAAAAAATATTAAATATTGTATAACCAAAAAATAAAAACGGCAATCGATACAAATCCAAATTTTTATCAATAAAACATTTGATGCGCTGTGGGTTATACATATTTTTTGTTGAGTGTTTAAAATTGTACGTTATATTATAGACGATAAATTTTGATTTGGTAAGCTACAAGTAAATCGACTGCTTTTATGATGACGTCACGGAAAGCTGTTAAAATATCCATCGGCAAGTTTTAAAGTGCTACACGTTAATCTGGTTAATACCGCTAAAAGTTCTCAGTCATGAAAGCTAAGGTAGGCAGGTTGGTAAGTAGCTGTTAGTTTGTTGTCCTAGTATACACACAATAAGATGTATATTCGGTCATTTAACCTCCGTTCACCACCACCACATGCACCGCTAAGTCGGCGGTACCCACATTGTAATGCCGTACAGATGGAAATTTGAATTGCAAATCTGAACGTCGCCAAGTAAATTGCAATTTTGTAACGCCGTGTTTCGTTGGTATATTAGCAAGCGTGATTGCCATTGTCTTGCCCACCAACAGTCGAATTTAATAATACATTCCACGTAAAACATTTTATGTAAAACGGAGGTGAGAACTGAGAAAATCATGTTTCTAAATAAACATTATGTACCCATTAACATTTAATATAATAATATGTTATAAATACTATATAGTATGGTATTAATTATATTGTATAGTCTTCCACGAAGAGTATGTGTATTAAATGGTTGATAAATACAAAATATAATTACAGTCACGCAATCATTCACTTAAACCATTATAATTTTTATTAGTAATATGAATTTTTCTGTTTTTTCTATGTTTATTGATAATAATAAATAATAATACTCGTATATACAAGTATACAACAAATACAATGTGTATATGAATGATAAAATGCATTAACATTATAATTTCATCTATCTACGATTATCAAATCATCTAATTTTATGAAGTGGTACATTTAACTTAATACACTTATTATTTTATAAAACACTATCATTTTTAAAAAATAAATAAATAAATTTGAATATTATTCAATAGTACTCGACATATTAAAGTCAAATCAAATTTCATATAGATAACTTATTAGTTATTAGTATTTAAAGTTTATATGCGTGGAGTAGTAGATCAACTTTTTTTATGGTACCATTTCACCCCACTTATCAAAACTTTAAATACTTAAAATGTATAATTCATTAATTATTACTCGTTCAAAATTTGATTTACTTAAATCGAATCACTCCAAAGCATTCTACTTTAAAATAATAAAAACAATAAATGAAAAATAATAAGTATGAAAATTTAATTTTGAATAAAAAATCTTTTAACGAGTTAAAATTATGAAAAAGAAAAATATTTGTAAAAACGTTAGTGATTTAAGAAATAATGAGTCTCTTACGTTCAACAGATCAGCCGATATATTTTTATGCTTTTGCAATGAATGGTAAATTCTAGCAAATTACAATAATTAATTTATTGATTATCATAGAAACACTTTAAATCAAAAAAAAAAAAAAAAAAAAAAACATCCATCATTGATGCCAGTCATTAATAAGGTAAAACGTGGCTTATCGTTTCATACTAAGAAACCCGATACTTAAAATAATATTTTGTAATAAAAGCGATAATCGAAATTATTGTATCAGCTAATAAATTGAATGTGAATTTTTTTTCAATGTAGGATAAAATGTAAAATGTAAAATTGATTAGTAGTTTATTTTCATTATATCTACTTGAATACAACGAGCTTTAAACAGAAGACAGTGCGTATAAGTTTCACGGATGATGTACGATAGTATGAGAACACAGTAGTGCTTAAGCTAATCTGATACGCACTTGTTAACATATATTATGCTTCTTGAGATAACAGTGCATTGAAACACCATGTAAAACGGTTGTATCCGTTAGATAGATAATATCCATAATATTGTTATATAAAAAAAAAACCAAACATTAATTTTAATATTATTCAATAATAATATTTCAATTCATTTACTATTATAGGATTTTCATTTTTTTCGTATTACGGAATACGGATAAGGTCGAGTTTAATTTTTTGGGTTTAAATTATACAAAAGTACAAAAGATTCATGCGCCACTACTAATTATTAATATAATTTTATTAAGTAAATATTAAGCATAATATACCTAATTACCGAGTAAACTACTTGAATGATATCTAATTTTAAAAATTTTTTTTTTTTATTGTTTACGTATTTTTTTTAAATTTTAGAAATCGGCTTCATCTCTTTCTTATAATAAATAAGAAAATAATTAAATAATAATTTGTTAAAATTACATAATAATAATAATAATATTATGAGCATTATGTGTGGTTTTTTCAATGCTTTTTAAAATTTAAACAAGTTACTCAAAAACACGTAAATAATAATACTGCAGATATTAGGTAATTGACTAGTTTATTTATTTTAAGTTATACATAGATAGTTAGTAGGATAGTAGATGTGGGAGTTTAGTAGTAAGTATCTAAAAGAAATGATCAAAGTTATCGAAATTAGAAAACTATTATAAGTTATAACCAGAGTTCTGCAATAAAGATCATACATTCATAACTTATTATTATTATTTTGAAACTGCATAGCGATTGTCAGTAATCTGACTTGAGACTTTTGTGTACATCTCCTTAGAAAACAAAAATATTATTTTTTTTTTAAGTAATATCAAAATATCCAATCGTATTAATGTATTTTTGACATACAGGACCATGGCTAATATGTCAATTTCATATAAATAATAATTATAAAAAATATATTTTAATTATTCAACAATTGTAATATTATTATCATATTATAGTTAATCCGTAAGTTTAAGTATATTATCCTTGCGTAAATAACTTCTTCAAAGTACTTACTTTTTCAATATCCGATTGATATATACGTATTACGTATGACTGATTGACATTGTATAATGATAAAAAATATATACATTAGTACTACAAAAGAGTTTATTTTTAAGATGAGGGATTTGTTCACAATAGTTGAATACAATATTATTAATAATTATTTATAATTGTATTACGCTTATTATATTAGAGAACGAATGTTATGCGTCTTTCAACAATTCAACATGATACAAATATAACAAAATAATAGTAGGTATAATATAATGATTATAAAAAAAAAAAATTTTGTATAACAATAAATAAAACATATATAATTTGAATAAAATGGAATCATTAAAATTTCTTTTTATTTAAATTATTCTCTAAGTGCACTACATAAGTAATACGTATGCGAAAAATTAATTTATGGATTTATGTTAAATATATTTTTATGATAATACAGAGATCATGTCTGTTGCTGTTTTAATACTTTTACATTACAAATTTATACAAACAAAAACTAACCGTACACAATATTATTATTTTACAATACCTGTTATTGACCTGATGCATATATATAATATATAAAGTATTATTTTGTTGTATGGTATACATACAGGCCTGAAACAATAGAGGAGTTTATTTTAAAATGCCAGCAGCATTATAGCGTCAGTTTCGTATAATTTTAACAAATGAACATTATTGTCTTCCCTTCGGAGCAACCCTTTTACAGTTCAAAAGGCGGTCCGCTGCCATTCACCTGCATGTCTAAGTTCGTTTTATTCACCACAAAACGAAATGGCACTGTCAATGGTACATTCTACGAGGAATAGAATAAATGCGATGGATAGTATTGTCGGCATGCAACGAAAGACATCTCCTGTTTACGGCTCATTAACCATTTTGTCTACACGACGAACCAAAAAACTTGAAGCGTCAAGGAGAGAAGTGAATGGATAAAAGAAACGTAGTAGGTAGGCCAATACCATAAAATCTGAAAATCTCATCTTCATTATTGTAACTGAACTTTTTTTTTTTTGTCGTCGTATAAACGTCCTTTCGATTAGTTTTCGATAGCGGAATCCAAATTAAATTAATTGTTTTTTTAAGATATATAAACGATTTTTGTCATTATACTGGACATGCTTAAAAAAAATTAAAAATAAATACTTAAAATTATACTTAAGTATGGTTAATTTTAGATTTTAAATAGTATATGTATAGTATCATAACCTTTTTACATTAATTTTAAGTATTATAATCGTAAGAGAAATTAAAATTACCAAAAATTAAAACTAGATTTGTGACATAAAAATAATAACTTATATAATTATATATAATAAATAAAATTATTATTTAAAGAATTACATTTTTTTTTTAACAAAGACAATTTTGTTTACATTTTTATAGGTATAAATAAACCTAATATAATGTTAATAATTAAATATTTATAGTAAAAAAATTACCCAGTCATATTTTAAATACCATAGTACATTATTGATGGTATATATTTTCTGAATTTATTTATAATTGAAATATACCTTATTGTAAATTCAAGATAACATTTTCTTTTCAAAAAATGATCATTAGATATTTATAACATAAAACAGTATTTTAAATTTTATATTATAATAAACTATATAGTGTATACGCTACAAAAATTAGAATATTATAGTATGATTATATGATTATTTATTTTGTGTTAAATATAATATATAAACAATATTTGTAGGCACCTCTAAAATTATTGTATATTAATTTATAAATAATGAAAAGTATAGATAAGATAACTTATACATCTGAAAAAAACACGAAGGTCGCAAAAATAAAATTAATTTCATCGTTAAAAATAGAAAGTAATTTTATTATATTGTTTGCTCTACTAATCTTTGTTGAGTATAATAATAACAGTTTATTCCCGGTTTTAATTTTACTTTATTATAAAATATTATTGAATTTATAAAAACATTATTTAATTGAAAAATTAATAAATATTAGCAGTCCAACCTAACTTAACCTTATTTTTTTATTTTAATATAATATGATGAGTACTTCAATAAAAACTTTAAAAAAAATAATTTGTTACTTTCAATGATTTGAAGAATGTTGTAATTTTGTCTATATTATTGGCACAATGTTAGGGGATGTTTTTGATGTCAATGCAATATTTTCTAGCGATCAAATTGTCTACTGCATGTACATTCAAATAATATTTGTAAAAAGTGCATTTAACAGTAATACAAAATCAAATAACATCATTTTTTTTTATTTTGAAGAATGTCGTTATTAGTTTTCCTCTTTATTCTAATCCAGATAGACAGCTATTGTTTTTTTTTATTATTATGGAATGTTGCAAAGTTCTATTACGTCCATAGACATGGTTTTATTTTTCATAATTTTTTAATTTTTATTCTGCTCCAATATATTTGATTAATAATATTCGAAAAACAGAAAGTAGTAAGAAATATTTCAATTTAAAATACATTTTTTTTGTCTTTTTTTTCTTAAATATTTAGTGTCATACATTTTCCGCACAAATAAGTTGTTTCAATTCGTCACATTTGGTACTCCTCATATCATCGAATATAAATATAGTCTTGTTGATAATACTGTACACGCGAGCATTTTCAAACCTGTCATTAACTTACAGTACGTATTTATTTTAAAAACGAAGTTCATTTTTGTTTTAATTTAGTCTTCAAATTTCTTTTGCGATTTGAAATAATATATTTTTATATAGGTATATAATATTTATTCAAATCGATAAAATTTTACGTAAATATTGGTCTTAAGTTTTTAAAGTTGGTAATTAAGTATTTAGTTTAAATGGAATATATTTCAGTTAAGTACTTATTATTTGGGGTATAGTTTATTTTTTATTCTGTTTGATGTTTATAGTAAGAATTATGTTTTTATTTTCTTTAATAATATTAATTTAGCAGATTAATTCACTAGTTATCTCGAGCAAACACAAATGTTTTTACCTCCACTTAATTATAACTAAAATAAAAGATTAACGCCATCGGTTTATATGACAGTTTTAGTTTATTAAACAGCGTGGTTTAAGGTTTTAATTTAAACGCCGCTCTATAAAGTATAAAAAGTGTATTGCAGTGAAATAATAAAAAGTATAATTAGCTTGAATATTATGAATACAATTTATAGAAACTATTGATGTCGTATATTGTATAAACATTTTTATAAGTAGTGTCTGTTTGTATATTTTCAAGACAGGTGGACAGTGTCGAAATGAAGCGGTGGCGGAAGCAAAGAACGAGAATTATTGTAATCACAATTTATGAATACGAGTTAGAACTTAGAGAAGATTTATAGTTTGTTTATTTAGATATAAAGTTTGGTCAATATTTAATTATAAAACATTACGACAACACTCGTATACTGTTCTACGTATAAAATATTATATAATATTATTAATGTCATAATCATAATAATAATATTATTTTTTGCTGATATACCTACACACTGCAGACGATAATTAAAAGGATGTTCTTAATCTATCCTGTCTATTACTCTCGTATACCACTACACCGCGTGATCTAGTTGGAAATGCCGTATAAAACCAATAGCGGTTCACCACAATGTCATAACCGTGAGATTTATGAGCTCGCCTCAAATTACTGTAATCATGCTTCCCGCTGCGTCAAATTCCGGGAAGATCACTCCTCAGACGCCCGCGACAAAGCATCCCAGCAGAGTGCGCCATATGTGGAGTTGATAGCATTTTCAATTACAAAGGATATTCGTCGGTACAAAGCCATTTTCAAGCGCCGTAATACCAATCAGTCAAATCGCCTCGTTCCGAATAATTACCCGCGACGTGCCGTCTTCTCCCCCGTAAAGACCAAATTATTATCTTGTGTTTCCGTCGGATCAGTCTTCAATAACATCCGAATTTCTTTAAAATCTCAATGCGTTAATTAGCCTTCACTTGTTCTTCCTTACCGGTGTATACTCTACACAAACAATACAATATCCAATAATATATTATTATATTATTATTTCTTTTTCGTTATACTTTTTTAAAATCTATTAATATCGACATCATTATTCTGCAGAATACGTTATTTCTACTCGTATACAATCTTAAATGGTATTTGATTTTATTTTTATATAAATAGTTCACGTTCTAATGACTGTTCATTGAATTTATCCACTATTTAATCAGATCCACCAGCAGCGCTGGTCTAAAAGTTAAGAATGTCATTGTTTGTTAATTTAATCAACCAATATGTATGGGTTTTTTACTAATCGTTGGATAATTGTTGATACAAAAGTTTTTACAAAGTCTAATAAAATAGAAACGACGTGACGTCATTTAAAGCAAAACTAAACAGTTTTGGTTATTTTTTAATTTTATTCTAATTGTATATATGCGTCATGCGTATAAAAAAAAAAAACATCAAAATAATTGAGAATTGACTTTTAAAATTTTTCAAGTAACTTATGTTAAAATTAAAATCTAATCTTTTTGTTCAAAAAATACATTGAATTAAATTAAAAGTTCCCCGATGTAAATGAAAAAAAAAATACTTTGGTCAAATACCGAACTCAATATTATGATGTAAGCATTAATTCGTCTGATTATATCTTTAAATTTATATATTGTAATAAAATAATAACATAATATGCCTAAGGTTAACATACAAATAAGAACTATTAATATTAATTATTTTTACAGACATTATTTTATTTATCTATATTCAGATAACAATGCATAAGACAGTATAAGATTATGATTATTCATAACAAATTAAAATCAAATCGATTTGGTCTAAAGTTATTATAAGTAATCTCTTTATAAATATTCCTGTTTTTTTTTTTTATAATTTTTTCAGGTTTTCCCAATTATTTATGAGACTTACTAGAATTTCGACTCGTATACATATAAGATCCAATTTACAACCATAACTACCTAAACGTTAAGACTGAATCATTTTTTCTACTCAAATAGGTAATGACAGCATAGAAAATACATACACATCACTTTTAAACCAATAGGTACGTGTATTACTCTGTTCAGAATTTGAAATTAAATTATAAAAGTAATATTTTAGTTATTACAACAAACTATATTAAATATTGAAACATTCGTTTGATATATTATCCAAACTCTAAATCCAGTATGAAAGTAAAATTTTTTTTTCTACATATTTTTATAAATGATCTGTTATTTTATTATTCATATAAAAGTATAATACTTTTAAAATGCATGATTTTCTCTATAAATTATACAAGTAAGAATAAAATTATAATTTACTGAATCATATTATAAAAAACGCTGATGACGTAAAAAAATGCGATGGAAAAAAATAAACGTAAACACTAGAAACGTGTTATTTTTTTCTTTTTTAGTAAAGAGAGAAAAATCCATATTGTATTTTTAATAATATTTTTTTAGTGCTCTTGCGCACCAGCTCTTTTTATGATGGCATCTACAAAATTGAAGAATTTTTTTAAATTGTGACTCAAAGTATTATTATTATTAAATTTAAAGTAATATTAAGAATCATTATATTTATGATCTCTTTATTTTTATGTATTTTTATAGATTTTCAGAGAAGCATAGGACCAACTGATATTAATACGAGCTATCAGGTTTCAATTCATTCAGTAAAAATTATTTACAACTAGAAAAATCATAATATAATATTTGTACAAAATTCATAAATAAGGAGTTAAACACTTAGTTTCTTAGAAAATTAGAAATCATGGACGAAAAAGACACACTAAAACTAGTTTAACTAACCATTTACATTTTTTGATAAATTGAAAGGTACATACTCAAAATAAGTTCTATAATATAATAATTTTATTGTGAATGTACATCTGCATTTAAAAGAAAAAACAAGTACACTATAACTCAGTAAACCAGATATAGCAATACTTAGTATCCTGTTATATAACTTCTACAATTGTATGTAAACACTAATCAGCCAATATTAAATTATTAATACATAAACATACATAATATTATGTGTCAAAATTGAAAAATAAATAAAATATGTATAATATGATGATAATATACCTATCTACTATAACTATAACTAAACTTTTACAGAGTTTCAGAATGGACTCTCAACCGGAATATTGTCGCGGAATTCCACGTCAGTATGTATCGTCGTAGTTATATTGCGTAAGCTATACCTGATAATACCTGTATGATGTAAATTATAAATGTCTGCAGCGAGACGGGTGCGACGGTCGTGGCATCTGAATGAGAAAAGTTTGTGACTACGTTCCGGAAATGAAGGACAACCGAGAGCGTACACCGTGAAACCCTTTAAATGTCCTTAAACACTGGTGTTGTTGCAGTTATAAATTCGCGTTGAACAAATTGCCGGAAGTGAAGCAAAGTAGTAATAGTACATATATAATATATATATATATATATATGTACTCGACGAAACATTCTTTAGGGCCGAGCAATCGATTTTCTTCTACCAGGCTCCGAGTCGACCCACCCCCCATCTCTTCCCATTCCATCATTAACCACACCAAACTGAGAGTGACTCCCTCTCCAAGTACCTATCCCTGTCCTCCTTACACGCAAAACCTCACGCATAAAGCGTAAGGAGATACACATAGTGTTTTTCTACACACGTGCATACATTATTATCTACATGTGTGTGTATATATTTAGATTATTTTACTATATAGTTACGGTAAGACCCTTCTGTCCCGTGGTCCGTGTCGTGTTTGCAGCGGCACCATAGCGTGCATATGTATTCGATCATCAGTATAAATCTGAGAGGGCCCTTGGAAAGTTTTTTCGTTCGAAGAAAATAAGAATTATAGTAAAAAAAAAAAAAGAAAAAACCCATTGAAACTCTTTGCGATGTATCTACCTTTTTCTTTTTCTTCTTCTGGTGTTCTTTAGCATAAACGACAGATTTGTTATATTTCTTCGTTTTACCGGCACACACACACACACACACACACACACACATAGTATTATATTAAACTAAGACATCAGTCACATTAATTTGAGTGTAAAATTTCACCTGTTTAGAATAACAAACAGCGTCCAAAAATAATATTTCTTCCGTTTTTTTCTCAAAAGGTTTAATACTATTATTATTGTATAAATTAGTTGTTCACATTAAACGTTATGAGTTGTATTTATTTGTCTATGTAGATAGTAATGGTTTTTTAAAATCTAAAATCGGTACTATTAGTTGCTATTTTATGTTTACTTCTCATTTCAAATGA
Source organism: Rhopalosiphum padi (assembly GCF_020882245.1). Lineage (NCBI taxonomy): Eukaryota > Metazoa > Arthropoda > Insecta > Hemiptera > Aphididae > Rhopalosiphum > Rhopalosiphum padi. Next base: position 2,505,357 of record NC_083600.1, read on the forward strand.
ATCTTAAGTTTTTAATTGTATTTTAATGAACAATACAATATTTAAATATTAAACTTACTGTGTTATTTACAATTTCGTGTTTGCAATGTGGATAATAAATTAACAATATTTTGAATTTAATTTTGAAATTATTACACAAATATAATTATTCTTCTAACAATTAATTTAAAAATTAAGTATCAAAAACTTAAATATTTAAAACATTATTGTTTAAACTTGTTTTTTGTATTATCAAATTTTATTATACTTTTCTTTTCGGTCAATTTTTAAAAGGATTTTATTGTAATTGTTGAGTACAAGACTCCGAAAAAATAAAACCGTCTGGAGTATAATATATTATTATTATAATATGATAGCTTTAAACGATTTTAAATCGCATATATCAAAAATATGACACACTTGCGTAAAATAATAGTCGCTGTTATTAATATTAATCGCTGACAAAACAGTTTAATATAATTGTTTTGTTCTGTCCAATATCAAATACTATTTCAATGCACTTTCCAGACAATACACAATATGGGACGGTTCACTTAATACGTAATATAGTATATGGGCGATTATCCTCTATGACGTCTATTTATTAACCACTTTCATATTTTGATGAAGGATCATGATGTTTACACTATCAAATTTGTTGGTTTCCTCACATCCACGGATCAATGATTTCCCATAATCCAAAAATTATATTCAAAGAGCACAGTCTATATAGTAAATAGGTAAATATTATAATTTGACATTTTCATCGAGAGCATTTCCCATTTAAATACAACATATTATTATACAAATAAAGATCCGTCTGTGCTATGAATATTGAATTTCATATTAGGTACTACATAGAGATATATTGACCGTTAACCTGTTTTGTTGAAACAAACAACCTACAATTAATTTCTATGAAACCCATTATGTTATATATTATAATATTATACTAAACTACTATAATATTTCTATTGTCTTGTATTCAAAAAATTGGGCACAACTATTTTAATATCAATTATTTATACGAACTAAAAGCGATTCAAAAATATACGATATATGTTGGTAATCATAAGGTAATTTTATATTAGGAATAGACAACTTCTTAAAACAATGTACTATAGTTTTAATATAAATAATCAGCAATATGTATTAAACTATTAATTTTTGATTTATATAATTCATAAGCGCATTTCAAAACAACCTGGTAAACCAGGCATACATTTAAAATAAAATAACTATTAATTAAATATTTTTTCTGTTGAAGATTTATGCTTGTAATATAATAATTTATATACTACGTTAAATTTACTAAAACGAATTGCCTTTATTATGGCTTGGTATTTTAACTCAATATTAATATTTTTAGTTCATATTTCTTCATCATTCTAAAGCGTTGAAAAAATATGCTACCACAGCTACACTTAAATCAGTTTGGGAATATAATAATAATTACTTTCAAACTTAATATAATAATACGCATGCATCTGTGGCCAACCGCAATCTAAAAACAGAACATATTCAGTGTGCGTCGAGTATCTGATTCTTGAAACAAATTTTAAACATCCACTTGAGTAAACATAAAAATAAATTACTGCGTTTCATGAATAACCAGGTATCAAAGTATTTAGTTTCTGTAAAACACACATTCATATTATTAAAACATAATTATTGCCATCAACACATATGAAACACACATATTATTATATATATATAATATTTTACAAATAATAATATTATAAATTATCTTATATTTTGTTAATCATTTTCCTTAGGTACCTCATTAAATCACGGTAAAAACAAATCAAAACATTTGCATAGGATCGTATTTATTTATATATTGATTGCATCTGATTTTCAACTGAGTACTTTATATTTACAACTGATCATCAAATACGTTCGTTTTAATATACATAATATAATAGTATGTTATATACAATACGTTATAATAAAGAATTAAAGAATCTTCTGATTTAATATAAATGCTTGAAAGTTGAAACTAAATGTGGTTTAATTAGTGAAATCAATTCGGTCTTAGGTATTTACCGGTGTATTTATCATAGTTAAATATTATACAAATCTATAAGTAATAACTTGTATAGTAAGTTATAATTTCATGACAAAATAATAAATTATTGTTACTATAACGCTTTAATATTGATTTTCAATGAGTTCAAATGTAGGATATTAATTGTTTAGTTAAATAATATTAAAAATGTTGAGTTTAAATTCATTATCACAATATTTATTGTTTTTAAACATTATAATATAGGAACTCGTACATACCGATTTATGAACATATAGTTAATTATAGTTAAAATTATATATAATTGTAAACATTTTATTTAATTTGAATAGAGGTCAGAGGACACCGAAGTACTCCACAAAATGTTGACCCACTACTCCACTCGTTTAAGCGTAAAAAAATATATTTAAAATTAAGTACTTACTTAAATTAAATAATTGTTAATATTTATGCTTTGGAATATAATAATACAAATGTATGACGAGATTTAAAAAGTACAAAACTTAAAAAAAAACATATTGATAACAAAAGTAAAAACATATAACATATAATATATTTTTATCAAAAATGTTGTTTTGTTATGACCCAAGTATTAAAGTAATGTAAAACAAACTATTTCCAGAAAACGTTCATACTTATCAAAAAAAAGAAAAGATTTTTAAATTAAAAAAATCACCTAGCTTCTTTCTTATATAATTATATTATTTATGGCTTATGCGAAGGTATATATTAGAGCAATCATATTAATTTAGTGCTAATAATTTAAAAATATCAATGTCAAAAAATAAATTATTTCCATCTATGGAAATACAAAACGTTGCTATAAATTAATAATATAATATATTAAAAAAGGGTCGTTTTTCTAGACAGAATACCGTACTTGGGATATAAATTTATTGATTTCAAACATTTTAGCATGATATTTCATAAAGTAAAGCAGAGTAGTTTTATTTTGGATTAATATAATTTCGCTCAATAAAATCTACGTATATTTCTTCTAAGTATTTTAGTTAATAATTTTCGTAACCATAATGTCGCTAATATGTTTTTTTTTTCTGAACATTATTTTAAACGTAGGCACAGTTTTCAAAAGCAAGTTTTATTTCTATAGAGATTTCCACTTAGATTTTCATTCGTTTTCCAACATTGTATCCTTACTACTTTCAGTATTCCTAATCCTCAGACTTATCAGTATTATTTTTTTTTGTATTCTGTGACAGTTGGCAGTAATTCCTAACGCAGATCTTGTCACTTCTTGATATTTATGGGAATGATCAAAATGATAACATCATCATAAAATTGTTCAATGTTTTGTGGTCAACCCTTTTAGTCCAATACACAGTTGTAATAATATATATAAGAATATATTATTTTTATATTTATAAACATTATTATAAATCTGTGAAACCACTTGAAAATAATATATTACATAAAACCAAATTTATACAAGTTGTTTGAGAAATATATTATATCAGCATTATTTCGAATATTTAAAATTTATATTTGGTGATATTTGATATGTGTTTTCTTTTTTTACAGATATTATAAAATATTTTATTAATACTTAGTTATTAAAATCGACAACCTTTAATTTATTAGAAATGTGTATCACAATAAAACATACAAGTAGTTGTTATAATTTAAAAATATTTTTGTAATAACTGTAAGTTAAATTTAATAATACAATCAATAAAAAAAAAAAAAAATTGTATAACTGTATATTATGATTATTCAACTTCAAAATTAAGTCGGTTTATATTTTATTTCTGAATATAAGTACAACATTAGCAGTTAATTAATTTACATTTCATTATAATGCATTTTTAGTTACCTATGAACTTGTATTTTTTTATTTAAAATCTATTTTTATATTTACACACCAAATTATTTAACTAATACACAATAATGACCAAAATATAGCTATTGTTTTTAATCGAGTTAATGGTTTTTTTAGATTTTAGACAGATCGAATATATTGGTTTTATAATGGAGTGAATGACGTCATATTTAAAAAAATTTCAATTTCGAAGGTATTTTATGCCAGAAAATAGGATAAAATTGATACTTAAAAAAGGTAAGAGTAAAAAAATCGCAGTAGTTTTTAATATAATTAGGATAAACAAACTTAATTAATAGGAAAAAAACAAGGATTTTTGAGTTTAACCTGCAGTTTTTGACAAAATCAATGTTATTGTTTGTCATAATATTCTAAGTTAATAAATTTATAACAACTATTAATATTATTTTAATTATTGTAAAATTCGTGAGATTTAGTTTTGGAAAAAATTACTAAAAGAAAATAATCTACTAATTTAAATATAAAATATATAATAAAATATCTTTAGACATATATGCTGACAGTTTTCACTTTGAATAGTTTTTCGTACACAATGATTTATAGTTAAATTCAAATTTAACACTTCCATTACAGTGACCTACTGAATAATGAGGTATACTCGACACTCGCTTACTCGCTATACTATACAACAGAGTGAATTCTCTGGTTTTTACTTTTGTTATTTATGTAAAAACATCAATTGGTTAGTAGAACTTGACTTATTCGTTGTAAGTTTAAACAGGTAAAATATCATGGACCATGACAAAAATTAAGGCATTAAGTATATATACTTTTAAAGTAAATCATTTTCAATATATTAGTAATATCATGAACGGGATAACCTTTTTTTATTTATATTTTTTAGAGAATTGCTTAACGTTATAGAGAAATAATATCTTAAAGCATTTTAAAAATATTCCAGAAAGATTACATTTTTAATTAAAACTAGTTTATAGTTATGAGACAGTTTATAATTATTCATCAACTCATTATAATATATATTTTAATGTTGCGTCAACAATTTCCTTCGAATTATGTAATGACAGAGCAATTAAAATTATAGTGAGTATAGTGTTAAGTATTTGTTATTATTTTTTTTCGAATCAAAGCTAAACAAATTAAATTTGAAATTGAAAAATGGTGTGAAAGTATAACGGATATAATGTTTAGTTTTATGTTCTTTTATGTATATGATACGTTTGTTAAATTTCAAAGCAGCCGAAGAAAAGTAGATACATAAGATTAATGGTCTGGAGAGAGGGTTGATAGTGAGGTGTTCTCAGATATCGTTTACTAATATCCCGAAATAATATTTACTTCGTGTTTCATCCCATCACTGGTGGGTTTCTTTTTTCATACATAAAATGAACAGAAATACGAGGTAAATGGTGGGAAACCCGCCACCTGAAACCTTCCAAGCGGCTATGTTCTTTAAATATTTTTACGAACGCTTAGACAGTTTTTCACAATGGTCATTGTTTAACTAATTAATGATAACCATTTGCAGTTTAGTCGGATCATTTTAATACAGAGATGTAAGTTAATAACCATAATAATCGTTTAGAATCGAAACGGACTAATTTCCTAGACATTTATTAAAAAGATAAAAATGTGTTACTTTTATTACGCCTTCTAGTTTTTAGGTACATTAATTTATCCGTCATAATTTATCTTACTGATACGTTGTCTTGTTGTGTTTTTACACAATAATGTTGAAAAATTTAATTATAAATATGTTTCCTGGCCAGATACAAAAATTAAAGACTATATCGTTCTCACTATAATACGTTTTACGAATTTTCGACATCTACAGTATATTAAGTTATTAATATTAATAAGCTTTCATCACAAACTATTGTTTCACAAAATGTTGAAAAAACTATAATAAAACGTAGCCAATTAGTCATTAACACGTATTTTTTGATACACACTAGCTTTATACTGTCCTTCTAACCCAAAAGGCTGTAAACAACAATAATTTGAAAAATGAGTTTATTATATCAAAATATTCATTATTTTAATGAGGGGCATTTTTTGATTATTTAGTCAAAATACCATAAATTTAATAAATTTCATAATAAACGTGGTACATATGTGTATTTACAAATACATGAATGATAGTAAGCAATAAAGCAGTATCAAACATACGATAAGCTAAAAGGCAGTAACTGATCACATTATACGGTAATTTTTCTTAGTATTGGCTCAAATACAATATTTTTTTAGTATTAATGTCTGTTCAACAACTATATTAATGTCTAATATTTCTAAGCTAAAAGTATATATATGCGTGTTGAGATATTATTGATATTAAGAATGTTTAAATATATTTTAGAGTTTATATCTTTAAGTGTTATTGGATTTTACAGGCAAAATTATTTGAGAATTATTAATTTGTTACTTTATTTTGATAATGTGATAAAAAAAAAAACAATAATTTATCGAAATTACAACACTGTTGCTTACTGTATTTTGGCTTAGGAGTAGGGCAGAATACCAATGCATTGATTAGTATAATATCGCGTTAAAAAATAATATCCGTTAATATTAATGTAGTGAAACATATATATTATAACAAATATTCTGTTTATTAATCATATTCAAATTATATTTTTCGAAAGCGTGGAGCAGCTTTCACATTTAAATATACTATAAATGGATGGAGTCAAAACATAATGAATGTGCTAACATATTTTATAGACAAAAACAAATTATACTTATATAATATTTTTAAAATATATCTATAGTTTTGTATGATTACAATTTATACAACAATATTATGTTTATAATAGTACTATATTATTGAAAATAATTACCCTTAATTAAAATACTTCAATGCTTACCAGGCGTAATAATATTTTTATAAGAGCTTAAAAACTTCTATTTTTTTAAATTATTAGGCGTTAGCGATACGTAAATTATTTTACTATTGTTTGACAAGCACACGATTCTCAAACAAAAAGATATCCCACGAAATCTTTGTAAGCAGTTCTTTCAGTGAAATTAAATCTTAACATTTTGGTCTTTGGATTGTATAACGTTTACCTTTCAGATGGTTGGCTTACTGGACTTAATCTTATTTTTGGAATCACTCAATGTGATTGAATGTTATGTCCGGAACATGTCAACAATCCATAGGGATTTTGTGAAATGCCATTTCGGTCCATCTTTATTTGAATTTAATCATATTTTGTTTTAAAGTTACAATTATATAATGGATTTATTTATCTTAAGCTATTTTTATTTTTTTTTAATTTAAAAATGATTGATTTTAATATTCTAAAATAATATAATTAAGCATTTTTGCTTAAATAATCAATACTAAAATATTTTTGTATTTTAATACAGAAGACTTGCTTCTTTTAGTTTTAAGTGAAATACACGAATTAAATAATTATGATAAATTAACAACAGTACCTTATAATAAACTGATCTTTCTAATCTTGATTTCTGAATAAACGATAATATAATATATTTTCATTATTCTAATGTTAGTTCAATGCATTTTAAACTAAATCAATAATAAAATAAATACAATATTTTTGACAAAAATTAATTCAACTTATTGTAAACATATTACTTATAAATAATAATAAAATAAATTACTATAACAGGAATATACACGTATCACAAAATATTGCATTTAGTAATATAGCCTGACAAACTGTTTTTGCTCGGATTTGTTTTTCGTATGCAATGATTACACAGTAACTTACTCCTTAATGAATAGGTAAATCAAAGCGGTTACCTACTTGCTCTTTTTTATTTATTTATAAAAATTCTTAACAAATTTTTAAACAATGCTATTTTTCCACTTTATACGCATTATTTACATATTACATTTTATTTGAATTAGTATTATCATTTAATTAATACTATACATATTTTTTGTTGTTTAAATAAAAAAAAAAGTATTTAGTTTTTAACAATGCAAGACATTTTTATTATTTTGATTAACTATTAAATTAAAAAAGAATAATTAATGCATAAATAAAAAATAAAGAAAGTGTCGGTTGCGTCTTTTAATAATTAAAAATTTAACTTTCAGAGCGTTGAGATAAAAGTTTTTGATGCCTCTTTATTAGTGGTTTTGATGGCAAACAAGGGACATATCGCTGAACAACAGCTGTTGTGGTATAGGCTACTGTTAATTTGAACGATTTAAATACAACTACTACTGACGAAAGTTTTTCCACAGGAAAATTTTTTTAATGAGAATAGTTTTCTCCGAAAATATTGAAGCAGTGTAGTAATAGGCACTTATAGCCATGTATAGGAAGTTTTACTAAAACATGACTTTTTTCTTTACAATAAACAACAATAATTAATAAAGTTTTTTTTGAAAAAACAACCTATTACTGTGGTTATCTGATACATTTAAATATTTTACTGAATAATTAATTAATTTTTGTTTTATATTTTAAATCAATTGGTCGTATTAATATTACAACTTCCAAGAACGTTTATTTTCTTTTCAGACAATTATACTCATAAATACTATCGAATTTAATATAATTTTAAAACTTGTTTAGTTAATGATATAACTATCTGATAAATTGTCGAATTGGTATCAATAAGTATTGAGTAGAGGGTATCAGTTCGAATATGGTCTGTTAGATTGTCACGTGTTTAAATGTAAAATAGCCGAATAGTCATGTTAGAAATGGTTTGTGTACGAAATTTTGGTATAAAAATATTAAACAATTATTTAAATATGAAGATATAAATGAAATTTGTTAATCTTATTAAAATATACATAAAGTATTTACAAATTTAAATTATGAGCAATTGCTCATCAATATTCTAGTTTTTTGAAAGAAAAGGAGTAAAAGAATAAGTGAATGAATTCATTTCAATTTTAAATTTTAAAATTTTTTCGTTTGTCATCAACAAGTAATTAACATCTCTATATAGTCACTTCTGTTTAATTTTGATCTTTTTGTAATTGTTATATGAATTTATGTAAACATAAAAAAAAACGATTGGGAGAACGCACGCAATTATATAAATTTGGTGCCATTTCTGTGTCGTATTTATCATTCTAGGAAAATCTTGTATTAATAATTAACACTGACCACATTCCTGGAAGGAAAAGTGATGGGTTGTAGTTGTATCGTCTAGTCTAGAGTCTAGACTCTAAATTTTCCTGTCTATTGCATTCAAAGTTGTTCTATCGTGTATGTTTCTTAAAAATATTTTAACAAAATATGTTGTTCTTAATTAGTGTCGTCAAAAAAGTTTCATTTATAGGATAAATAGTTAGATTATTGGAAAATCTTAGAATTTTTATTTGTTGTAAATAGTAAAATAACTTTGGTTAAATTTTTATTTTATATATAAATAAAATTGTTTAAACTTAAAATTTTACGTCCATGACTAAAACGCATAATTTAAATATTTTTACCATTTATAATAAATTAGATTAAATTAATTTTATACGATAAATTATACAGGCAAATCAAATAAATTAGCAACATAATATTTAGAACATATTATAGAATAATCTGAAATACCTACGCAATCAACAACGCTGTAGTGGTCACAGATTCGATGATAATCAGCGGTTAACCGTCAATATCACTGATATCATTACCATTACAAAACCTTATAATATAATTTTAAAATATATTATTTCAAATCGTCGAACGCTTGATCTTTCGTATATATAACATTTCCAACATAATATTTTTGACCATTTGGCTAGTTTACATTCTAACTCATGACCTTCGGACAGACCGTATTCGAACTGGTAACCCGTTTCACAAATATTGAACTATACCTTTTGTGATAAATGAATACATGAAAAAATTGCATATTTAAAAGGAAAATAATAACCTTTTGTTTAACGGTTACTTTTTTGTAATTAAAAAAAAAAAAGTAATAAATAATAATAGCTAATTTTAAAGTTTTCATCATTACATACGCGTATATTATTATTTCTTATACTGACGATGTAATTCTCAATATATTTAGATGTATTTTTAGATCTTTATAGCACGTATCCATAAAAGGTGAAAAAGTATAAAGCACATTTTTTAATTTTTCTCAATATCGTTGTACTTTTGTTTCCGAGCAATAATGATTTGATTATTTCAAAATATAATCATCAATAATTTTTCTTAAAATTTGAGTTTTTTTAGGTAGATAAACTTCATATCGCTTCTAAGTCGTTTTATTTGATACTTAGGGTATTATGCACATGTACACGCAGTTTGTTTTAAACTATAATCAATAATTCAGTTATACTGTAAATAGTCAGGCTGAGATGTAAAAATTAGGATAAGATCATTACTTTTAATTTTTCAAATTAATATAACGCCACATAACTACTTGAAAGTGAACCAGTAGGACCACAAAACACAGTTGAGTTAAAACAGTTTATCGTTTCTCGCTGATAAGATATAACAATAATAACAAAACATAACAAAACTATTCGCCGGATTTAAATGTACAGAATAAGTTTAACTGAAATAAACGGATTATTAATATAAAGTTTTACATAGTCGTAAGGACGACGCGTTATTAGTTTATATATCACTGAAGCAGTTTTGGGTATTAGGCCTTCACCGATTGCCGGATGAAAGTGCATTCATCCGAACTGATATGCGTATATGTAAAGATAATGCCACGCCAACAAGATCATTGAGGTGTGCATTATCAAGCAAATTTTACAAATCCAATTCAGTGATTGGACCGAATCCAATCTTAAGAGAGGGTTTGTATGGAAGAAAAAATACAGTATCCTACAATATCCTTCGAAGACGACATTTGCAGATAATCTAATTAATTAGTCGAGTTTCGGTTGATCACGCTTTTCTTCTAACGCTTCACTACATAAACATTCAATGAGATCACTCGGTTGGAAACCATTTATTTTAGTTTTTTAATAGTGCATATTATCCTCATTCGTAATACACATACTATAAATACAATAATCTATTGTGATCCTATTTGTATTTATATTTTTAATATTTCATTATTTCAAGTATCTTGTATATATTTGTGTATAATTATTATATCAATTACTAAAAAACAGAATATTACGAATATCTACTACAATTAATTTTATAATTAGTATTATTTATACATTATTATATAAGTGTGTATTACATTAATCCCCACCAAATATTATATCCATTCCGTTTTCAAAAATCACTATATATTGTGAAAAATAAGCCAAAAATTTATAAACTACTGTGACATTGAATCGTATAATTTTAGGTTTCTTTTTAAAACTAAACATAATATTTGAAACACTAACTAGGTTAACAATATTTAACAGAGAACTTATTACGACTAGTATTCCATTAACTCTCCAAAAAGTTTGAAAATCATAACTCAGAATTTTTTCTCATTAAATGTTTGAAAGTTTATTTTAAATTAGACATGATTTATATATCAGAAATTAAACATAAAATTTAAGTTTGTATTGAAAAAAGACAATGATTATTTACTTTTATTTATATGAATTTAATTCATCTACATATTATATAAATCATAATTGTGCAAAATATTTTCTTGGATATATGCATAATATACTTACAAGTATCTAAGTAGGTATAAAGAAAGTTTATTACTTTAAGCCTAAAACAATTTTGGTTTATTATATTAGTTTATATAATTATAATAAATATTTTGCTTTTTATAAAAATCAAATTATAGAAGTAAAGTAGGTAGGTATGAATTATTTTTGTTGACGCCATAGTGTCATTAGTTATTTTAGATATTAATTTTATTTTATTTGACACCATCAATAACTTTTCTATAGAAACCAATAACTTATGTTATTATATTTTCTATAGAAAAGACAATTAATAGGTACTGAATAAAATTCTTTTGATTAATTTAAAATATATTTATAAAATTTACTATATTTATAATGTAACATGTTTATTAAACTGTATCATGATGTAACACGTAAATATTTAATATATTCACATGTTCACAAAAAAGCTAAGAAACCATAATATTCGGAATTTAAGACAGAATTTAAATATAGATAGTAAAGTAACTTTTTAAAATATGCATGAAATGGGATTTTGGGACTGAAATAAAAATCAAAATTAATCATAAAATATCGGATGATAAAACATTGAATGGTTAAAAATACACGAAATCGTAAATGTAAATCATAAAATAATGAAATCTATTCTAGAGTTTATTTTACCCTGTTCTGATCGCTGGTAGTAGTTTAATATTAATATCAATTTTATTATTGATTTTACCCTCTTTTTTTTTGTGAAGGAGTGATGCTCTAAATTTAAAAATGCAGTTACCTATACAAATAAAATAGAAACTCTTGAGAAGTAATTTTTTAGAATGTTGCAAAAACTACAAAAAAAAAAAAAAAACAATAAAAAAAGTAAAATTGTCTGCAAACCCAATTAAAACTCATAATATTATCATTTCAATTATTTATCTTAATAAATAATACTATTTTTTACTTTTTTTTATAAGTAGTTTTATTATTTATTTTGATTACAATTTATACAACTGGCAATCATTAAATCTAATAAATGTGAAAATATATGTTTGTACCTGGCAACTTGGAAAATACTGAATCAATTCACACCAAATTGTATACACATGTTCCTTGAGACTCGAAGAGTATTTATCGCTTCGTTTTTTTAACCCCTGTATATGTTGATATAGGTAAGCCACATATGAATTACATTTAGGCTAACAAAAATCGAATATTTTTTTTATTTATAAACATGATTGCCATTGGCTACAGATATTTTAAAAACAATATTTAATTTACCAAGTAATGTTATATCCAATCCGCCAAAGGCAGATTTCTTATTTCTGTCGAAGAAATTCACAAAACCAGGTATACCGACGTCGATTTGACCGTGAACTGAGGGGTACTTATACTAAAACCGAGTTAACCTATATATTATACGAACGCAGGTATTTTATATTTGTTCATTTTTTTCACGGCTTAAGTTGGCTTCTACAGCTAGTAATTTATAGAAATGTTTAAACTCAGTAGAAATAATAAATATTTACAGTAAATAATAAGAAGGAAATGTATTTTATGTACGTTTAAAATGTCATTATGCAGATACAGAGCTTATCATTTATTTCAAGCTAGAAATAGCAATATTACATTAGCTTGGTCCAAAAAAAAAAAATCAAAATTAGATGTGGTACTGTCTAATAACAATATTTATATCGTAGGTTTACTTAAAAATGATATTAAATATTATTAATAATGTTGTTTAAGGTAAAAAAATACATTTCGTTGAATATCATCACTGTAATATGCTGAAATCGTTTTTTTTTTTTAACACATATTTAGGTTTGACAATATATTTCAGCACTTTGAGAAAGGTTTATTTATCAACACCCATACCCACTAAAATTAAACTCTAAATAGTTACGCATTTGAAAAAAAAATAAAATTAATTAGTGAGTAAAAAGAAAGCAAAACTTATTTTATACTTTATACTGTTTATAGCAGTATATCAAGAATAATAAGAAAATTATATAAATTTATATTTTTATAAGAGATATAAATAGATTTTACAATAATAACATTTTGAATTTACAACTACTTACACTGCATTTTCGGAAAGGATGTTATGTGGTGAAAGATAATAAATGCAAATAATTTTTTTTTATGATTATGGTTTGCATAATATCTTAAAATATTCTTAAAAACTAAATTAAATATATTTTCCAATTCATATCAAATTGAATAACGAAACTTCAACAAGGTGAATAAAATCATAAAAATAGTCTTGGGAAAATAGATAAAGATGTTGGAAGAATAGTGAAAAATGTATGTATTGTTTAATTGTCATTAATCTTTCAGTTTGTTCGGTTTCAAAAACTAAATTTTATTTTATGATTTTATCGTCGGATCATATTAGTTTATTTTAACAATGTAATAATTAATTACTATTCGTAACACATTAATTTAATACTCGGATAGATGTTAATTTTCCCTTCTAGAAAATTCATTAATAACATAATTATAGTCATTATATATCAAAATAAATGTACAGTACAACTTTTAGATTATATTATTTTATAGATAATAATAATTAAAAAGTATAAATTATAATCAAATTTATATGGTAAATAACATAATTCGCAATTAAACAGGTCGTACAAATAAAAACGATTTAATTAAAGCAAAATTAAAAACTATTTTTTTTTTAAATTTAATAAAAACATAATTTAATATTACCATAATCTTATAAAATATCATATCATAAATATAAACTATATTTGAAATACATGATTTGGAATTTATAATACGTATTTCTAACTAGGTTTCTGATTCTGAATTTTAAATTGAAATATTTCAAAATATTTAACTTTATCAGTTATTATTCGTTTTGCTTTTTGGAGCCAAAATACGACGATCACATGATATCTTAACGTTAGTAATAATATAAAAGTAAGATAGTAACAATAATAACATATTAAAATACTTATATAGGTATACGTACATATTATTTTAACGTAGAGAAATGATATAATATGTTTTAAATAAATTATTAAATTAATATTTTTACTAAAATTTAAACATAAATTCTCACGCATCCATAGAGTTCGTGATAATAATATCCATTTGGGCAATCTCGGTCTTCTTCCGGTGTCGGTGTAGTCTTTATAATGGATAAAGGAGTGAATGTTTTTGGTATGAGAGTGCTACTGGATTTATTGCCATGATGTTTCTTTAACGTTGTGTGTTCGTCTTCATTTTTTACCATTGATATAAACAATATGAATATATAAAAACTACATAAATGAATATTTAATCAAGTTAAGCTTACCTTTCGTTTGATCAGCATGTTCTAACGTAGTTGTCGAACGGATTATACCATCGGTAGTAGTCGCGACGTGTTTTGCGTTCACGTACGAGACATCTGTGACGATTAAAAATGCGAACGCCGAAATAATTGCTAACGAAAATCTCATGATGGTTCTGGTCGTTTGGTGTGTTTCAGTAAACTCGCACTGAATAGACGTTTATCGAATCACTTGCGTTCGACTTATTAAACTGATCGTAGACGGACGTCGGCTTTTATAGATTTATAATATTTATAAATACGCCATATGTACACAATATCATAATATAATATAATTATAACGTTTTTCATGTCTTTACTTTAATATTCCATCTATTGTGTATTATCACTAGTTGTGCACATCGTATAAATTGATCATCGGCCGTAATTACCGAAATGCATTTTACTAAATTGTAATTAATTTGTTGACAATAGATATCGTTAATAATAATCGAAATTAAAAATAATCATTATATTTATGTCATCCGAGATACTGAAATGTGAAATAATAGTCATTAGCCAGCCAACTATAGTCACCGTTTATAGTGATGTGATCGCATTTTGAAGGCTTTATTGATTTAACGTTATAATAACTTTTAATATCAAAATATTTTTATTTGAATCAGTCAATCATAAATATAGGTACTTCGATTGGGAAAGATATTTAAAATTATTTTTTCTTGTTTTTGGAAAATCAAAAAATAGAGATTATAATATGTGAATTACCTATTACCATCCTTTCATAAAATAGCTCGTTACTTAATTTTATATAAGATAACTTCAAACGTAACAAGATGCAGTATAAGAAATAATATTATGTGTTGTCAAATTATATGTCCATATAGTTATCGCTTATATATAAAATGCAACTGATGACGACTCTAAAGATGGCGATAGGAATTACTGAAGAAATAGAAAATTAAAATGTGACATAGAGGTTTCTCATAAAAATATAAATTATATATGACTTACCACTATACGTATGCTATTATAGCTTGTAAATCAAAAACCATATGCAATTTGCAGTGGTACGACTTAATGCGGCTTGAAATTTCACACAGAATTAATGTATAAACCGAAAATGTCCAAAATCGACTTAAGCCCTTAAGATACGCTTAAAAACCGTCCATTTGATGTTTTCAAATCGCTGTACAAACAACTTACAGGGAACCTTGTATTACATTTAAAATACTTTATTCTGAGTACCAAACATACATTAATCACTATTTCAATAATAACTTGACGAGAAGATCTGAATAGGTAGATTATAACTGACATTTTTCTCCTCAAAAACTACACACTGTGTTACTAGTAGTTGTATCGAATAACATTTGAATACTTTCATTCAAATATTTGACGATTTAAGATTCCATATTTCCAATAACTCACACTGAAGTTGTTTATGTTTGGTATATACCACTGTTTAATTTAGAATTTTCGGGGCACTAAGTAATTTCATAACACTCTCGACTTGCATAATATCAGTGAGTAGGGTTGGCATTCCAGGAAATTCCATGGAATACCAAATAACTGTGAAAAATTACAATTTTTTCAGATGTTATTTATTGTTATTATAAATAAACACAGTATGTATTTGATTTATTTTTATATAAGTATAATAATCAATTAGATTTTTTTTATATATTATTATTATAATTTTATAATATATTTTGAAATATTTTAGTATTATAGGATAGGATAGGATAGTAACTACCATTTAATAATTGATCACTAAGTACAGTTTATATTTTTAATGGTAAAAGTACTATTTTAGATTCTAGGAAGAGCGGAAAAGTTATAAAACAACAAAATATTGAATAAATAAATAAACAAAATAATTTTTTAATAAGTATTTATTGTTATCATAATACCAAGGACGTCAACAAAATATTTTTACAACAAAGCTTAAGTGTAGGTGTCATATTTTATTTAATTCGATCAGGGACAAACTTTTTTTGAGAAGAAATCTAGACCATTCTCCACGGTCAAACTTTGATTCAATTTTGTCTAACTAACTTGATTTTTTGTAACCGGAATACCTAAATGTGATATACCACATATAATAGTCGGCATTAGCTATATGGAATAACTTTTATAAGGTAAAAACATATTCAATGTCACAAATCAGAACGAATAACCAAAAAAATAAGCAATTAGTGACGAGTGCAGCTAACAAAAATGTTGAATCAAAACGGGAAAAATATGATCGTATTGTACAGTAATGTTTTTCTTTTGAGATTTTTTATTAGAATATAATATTATGTAAACATACATTATTATTGAATTTTAATTTAAATGCAAATAGCCGTTTTAAACACTTTATCGGGAAACCTAGACGATTAGTACAAAATCTGTACTATCCCGGAAAATCAGAGTTATATGGAAATCATAGTAACCTGAAGTTCCCCATTAATGTAATCTACTCATTATACTCTGTTCAGCGAGAGAACCACAGAAAACAACGGCTCGAGGAAAGTTTAACGATTTTTCTGCTCATCCCCACACAACACCCTATTCTAGTGAAACCGGTCTCGATGACTGAGTGTGTAGAATTCTAATTTTATAACTCTGGTCAGAGTAAAGCTAACAATATTAATCATAGATGACGCACGAAGTTATGCATTGTACCTCGAGTGTGGGAGTCTACCACCCTTACCCTCCACATACGTCTCCATATATTTTTGAATAGTTTAAATGTTAAATTAAATTTAGTTTTAAAAATATGTTTTACCAGTTAAAAAAGGTTTATATAAATATCTTTACGTTTGATTATACTAGTTTTTTGTTTTTTTTTTTTGCGTTGTAAATATTAAATGTCTGTATTTTAACTACAGAAAAAAAATTGTACTATATTTAATGTATCATAAAGACATGAAAATAACTTATAATATTTAACGCTTCTTTGTACCCAAAACGTTTTGAACAATAATTATTTATTTTTAGAACACGTCTGTGCGTCATATTTTTCAATATTCTTTTTGAATACATAAAACAAAATGTTTGAACAGTGAAACCTACACTTAAATAAATTGAATATTTTATTATTTATGTTATGTTTTGATTTAAATGCCATAGGTATTGTGGCACAAAGTAAATGTATTGGTTTGAATAGTATGGTAAAGTGTCAAAAAGCAACTAGTATAAGCGTCTTTAAAAACAATACGTTAAATGGTACATAAAACAAACATCAACACGTACGGAAAAAAAAAAGTAAGTATATATAGTAATAAACGAATATGCACAAAATAACCATTATTTTATACTCTGCGGCTCGTCGTTACACTGGGGAAACACATAAAAACAGTCACGACGTCAAAAATGTATTACTGAATATATAAAACAAGAGTTCACAAGTCAGTTTGATTCTTTTGTAAGTGTCAAGTACTATTTTAAAAGAAATATGTTGTAAAATATTTGTAAAACATTTGTTAGATATTGAATATTGATGAAATTTTTTCATGGAAACAGCATCGTAAGTGGTTTTTTGAACATATTTTTGAATAAAATAATCAGAACATTTTATTTTGCATTAAGTCGCCGGTATCCGTTAATTTTTAATGATTTGTTGTTCTATTATTCATTTCATACTTGACGTTGAATAATAATTACGTCTTTACGTGAATATTATTTATTTATTATTCTTAAGAAAATTAAGTTTTTATAAACAACAACAATAGTATATCATAAAGATTATTTGATTAATTTACCCCTTTAAACATGCTTGTGGTGGGGTAAATGAGTTAAAATTTAAAATTTAAAAAGAACTAAAATAAGAAACAAAATACATTTACAAGAATATTAAATTTCCTTAATGTATTGTATACCTAGGATTTACTTATAAAGAACATAATGTAACATAATATCAACAGTTACGTTTCTCACATCGTATCTCCTGTTTCTTTATTAATTTGTTTTGATAAATATTTTAGAACACTTCCCTTATTAAATAAATAGTTATGTGTCATAGACTTGCATCATTGAAAATATTTTTTTTTGACGTTTAAAGGCATTAAATTAAATAACGTTGGACCTAAGTAATCCATTATTGATGGAATACTATTGATTAATATACCATAAATGATAATACCCGTCTACGATGATTCTGTATAAAATGTAAACTGATGATAATAATGAAATATTAAGATTATCAATATATTGTGTTAGAGACTTTCAAAGTTTATCACATTCATAATTTGTAGTAGACCTATAAATCTTATACTTTTCATAGAATTCTATTATCTAGTGTGCTGTAGGGTGTTCATTTATTATATAATGAAGTTTTTAAACAATACCTATGTAATATTCTGTAATTAATGACTTACCTTTTAACTCTTATCATGGAAAATTATCAGTTTTCAATAACATTTTTATTATAATTATTATTATTATTATTATTATTATTAGATGCCTCATAAATAATAATTATATTAGTTATGTTTGTCATATTTGTGTGCACTTACATACACATTTAAACATTTCAATAGAATACGCATACATAAACTTACATTTATATTATTTAAATTAATTGCTTTTAATTTGTTTAAAATGTACATACTTAAACAAGATACAATTATTAATATTAATAATTGTTATAGTTAATAACCAATTATTGCAGTAATACATTTAAAAATTAAAAATATTCAAACTTCAACGAGATTTGCAGTTAGTACATCGATTTTTATCCATAAGAAATTTCTTTTCCTTATCATATATGTATATCATCTAGCTGTATTCAGGTTACTATAAGAATTTCTATGATTACCTTCTCATTACTGGTTACATTAACATATTACTTAAAAAAAATGCATACGATTGTTTTTTTAAGACTTAATGAATATAAACCAAAAATGTATCAGTTGTTTAACAACAAATATGTATGACTTATCATACTTATGATTAATCTTAAATTAAATATTCTAGTCATGACAAAAAACTAAATAGGTTTTTTTTTAAACTTATGTTGAGTAAATATTTCCATTTTTCTCTGTTGTGTAATAATATTATTATAATATTTTAAACAAATGTTATAATATTATTCTCTGTAGTCGTATGGTTCACTTAAATTGTTATTTTAAATCATTGTATTATTTATATTCTCCACACATATTTTAATAAAATAAAGACACATTTTAAGAAGATAACTGAATATCTGATTCATTATACTTTCAAATACTGTTGATGTACTTTTAGAATTAGAAGAGGAAATTGTTGTTATATTATATTATCAGTTATCACTTAAGAAATAGTTTCATTCGAGTTTGTGAATTTCGTCCAAACAATTCAAAACTAAATCCGTTGTTGATCCTCCTCCGTAAAATTCAGAAAGAATTCACACGGCCGAACAGTTTCATACAATAGTTACTAATGCATACCATATTACTAGATAATAGTATTCGGAATCGCGTCTATAGCGTTTTATAACATTTGCGTCGAATCGCAGTGCGATGTGTATAAGTGTAACAGTCAGAAGGAGGAAGGATGTTTTCAGATCGGAAATCCGCAAAAATCTATGACCCAGATGGATACATAAACTGTATAGGCTGCCAATATTAATGACAAGAGCAATGTGGACGACATAGTGTTGTTGTTGTTGACACGGCGGTACGGTTAACAGCTGCCAACAATAAGACACAACCAACCACACACGTCATCTTGATATCGCTGATCGGTACACCTATATAACGAGTAATTTATCTTTCCCGCAGTGATCTCTTTATATTTGATTATATTATCCGCTCTAATATCGAAACCTATACGCGTATATTATAATATGATGAAGACTTCGTTAATAACTGCGCTGTATAGCTTAGACTATGGTGGTATTATTTAAACGATGAACATTATTTAACATTATTAAATAATATATTTTTTTAAATAAATTATGTTTTTATCATAGTTTCTCTTAAGTCTTGTTTGTTTTTATGGCATTTTTAATCGAATATTCCTAATCAGATTATTTTTCCGGAGATGTCTATAAATAATAATCGATTTTGGAATAATTGATTAATTATAATTTAAAAGTATTTAAAGTTTAAATAAGTGGAACGCCTGACATAAACACCAAAAACGAAATACTTATTTATAAATTGAAAAGTAGAAATTAAATAATATTTTAATATGTACACACATTATACAATATTGTTTAATAATAACAGTTCGCATGAGTAAGAGACATTATGGGTAAACCGGAAATTTGATTATGTTTTATTATTATTATTTCTAGACTTCAATATGTTTTTTTATTAAATATTATGCATGATTTACCTGTATGAGGTAAAATTTAAAAATATATACTAATTATTTGCAGACAAAGTGTACTAGTATATCTTAACGGTGTAATTTGTTGTAGAAACCCCATGCACTGTATTGGAATATTTGAAGTTCGTTCAGCTATGAACATTGTCTTCGAACATTGTTGGTGCAATTTTTTTTTACCTATAATTTTCGTAATAATTATTGCGTAACTTTATATGTACTTACTGATCCATAAACAATTGATACACGAAATCAATTGACTAGAAAAAATAGTATTAATTGTCAGACCTCACTAAAGCGACTACTTACTAGAACGGTTAAGTATATTAATTGTGTACATATATAGTCATATACTTGTACATATACTATGTAATATATGGAGTACATTTGGCTCCAATACAGTTATATATAAACGGAATAACCAATACGAATACATAATCCTAGTTGGAATAGAATTTACCGGAGGTTTTTTTTTAGTATTTTATTTTGGAAATTCTGAGTTGGTGAAATAGAATTTCGGGTTCATATTATAATAAACTTTGCGGACGCCATGCTGTGTTTTCCCACATGACATTTTGTTACGGATTTTTTTTTTCATTCTCATTCGGTTTACCTCAGATATTTATTGTTGTTGGCGAAGGATAAATATGGAAGGTATTATTTGTATATTGCGTCAAAAAAAAAAAAAAAAAGGTTTAGTTGTATATGAAATATCTTATTTTAAGTATTGGGTCTCGAAGGGTTGCAGGTGTTGTGGACTTATAAAGTACGAGTAAAAATAGTTTTGTCGAGAATATATATTATTACATGTTTTAGAACTAAGACCGTACGTATTATTATGTGAAAACTACAATTCACTATTCAATTAACAATACTTTTGATTATTGTGTTGGAGAAAATTTCTCGAAGTTTTGAAGAGATAAATATAATTTTCATTGATATCTAATCCATTAATAGTCATTTAACAATGTGAAAAATTTAAAATACTTCAAAAAATTCCACATAATTTACGTGTGAAAATAACATGACATTTCTTCTAATGTTTATAGTTTTTAAGTTGTCTATATTAATAGGAACTAACTGTAAAATTAGATTTGTGTTTAAATAAGGACTTAGTTTAGTTAAATTTGAATTAAATTCCGATACTACATTCAAATGAATGGATTTGATTTATTTCGATAAATAGAATTGGAATAGTTAACCTGTTCTATGATGCAGTATGAATATTGTAAACATTTTACTTTTAGATATAAAATCTACATACTTTTCATGAAAATTTGTTGACAGCTATTACCGTAACCGTATGTAATTTTCCATAAAAGATAATAAATCTTACACATCGATAGACTATAATAAAGATTTGTTGAGGAATTATGAATGGAATTTTGAAAAAATAGAATTTCAATATTATCCACAATATATTTAACAATAAAATTGACGTTTTAGACGATGCTATAGTCTTTTTTTGATTTCAATTTTCAATCATAAAATAAATATATTGATTTAATATTTTATCTGATACAGAAAGTAAAGTTTATTTACTAAACTTATTTGTTTTTAATTAATTGTCCTTATATATTTCTTAACAGTAGTAGATGCATTTAGTATTATAAATTCAAAATAATTTAATGCTAAAATAAAATATAATATGTGTAAATACATATTATTTTTAATTGACTGTAATTATAATTACTTTTCAATGTTTTAATAACAATAGCACCTGCCTAATAATTTAAGATTTTAAAATAAAATAAAAATGTTACATCTAAAAGAAACATCTGCATAACACTTTAGCACTTCAAATGGCGCTTTAGATTTAATGAGACTAACCAATTTACGTATAATATTTCATTAAAAGAAGGATGATTCTTTTCTTATGTATATTTTTTTAACGATATACAAATCTCAAATCATTTTACATCAATCAAATATCTAAGCTTTACCTTTAATAAGCTACTAATTTATTGTGTTTTAGAGGTTTAATTATCCCGCTATCCTCGTTTGACTTTTTTATAAACGAGTAAATTAATTAGATATAAATTAATTTGTATTTGTATTTATTATTTAATCATGTTGAATAATATTATTAATATTACATTTATAAATAATAAACAATTCAAATCATACAATATTTTTAAATTATAACTAGAGAGTAATCAGAGGTAAATACTTATTGAATACTTTAAAACTTGATAACTTACGACTATTATTACGTTAACAGTGGTTTTTTGGTGAGTTAATTTTCGTGCATCACTTCGTTATAAATTGTTGATTATAGAGATTAGGTATACTTAGAAGAACCAAAAAATAAAATAGCTATATTCAAAGCTCTTTTAATATATAACCCACTCAATGTTTATATTATCTTTAATCTACTCCAAATACTAGCTACGCTGCCCGGGACTATAGCGACTAGTGATAAGTAATATTTAACCTTAAAAAGAGTTTTTATCATAGCTACTTATAGCTAATATAGCTTAGTCTTGCTAAATATTCATTCGAAAATAATAATATTGATGAATGGATTTTAATTTGTTTTAAAATGAATCCAAGAGAATAAAATTAAATCCAATTTATAAATAATTAAGATACAAATATTCAAACAAAATGTACATAAATACTGCTACTTATCATTAACTATACAGAATTGAAATTCATTAAATTAAATGATTTATTTTACTACATTGTGTATTATAACTAGGAATAATTTACGTATACAATTATTAACTAATCTATATATTTAAAAAAAAATAACCCTTAAAATAGTATCATTTTGACATCCGTCCAATCAATTAAGTGTTTCTTAACGGAACTTTTATTTCAATTTGATCGAACGCTTTCAAAATAATTTTTGAAAATATTATGATTGAATATTTTTTACTGTTAGTCATGTTATTCTATGATACTCGACTATATCCATAAACATAGAATTAACATTTTTTAAATTATTGATACCTTCATTATCGTTAGTGATTTACATAATTATTATATGTTTCGGTTTATTACTAAAAAAGTGCGGAATGTTTATCAATGTGTAACACATAAAAATTGATTTTTTGATAGTTTTATTATATTCAAATATCTTACGAGTTATGGCCGTGTTAAATTGTTTTTAAGTTATTATGAAGATGCATTCCTCGTTTAAATAAATTATAGAAGATAATTAATACAATATATCTACCTTTATTAGCTTATTGAGAGTGGTTAATTGTCAAAAGAGAGACAGTAAATTACAAATACATACCTATTTTGGTCATTAATTGGATTACAGAACTTGTGAAGCTGTATAATTATGTGTTTTAGGAATCTGTATGAACGAATTTAGGTTAGGATGTTCAATTATAATTATATACATTTATAATAAAATGGTTTCATGTTGCTGACATTTTAAATCAATATTATTAAATTTACTTTTACTGGGAACCTAAACTAAATTTAACTATGTATTTTAAACTGAAAATTTAATTGTGTTTAATTACCGACCAAACAAATAGTCTGCTAAAAAAAAAATTATATTTTATATAATATATTTCACGTCTAGGAAAAAATAAAATTAAAGAGTATTCGTAAGACTCGTTCAAATTTAATTTTATAATATTTCAATAAGTCACTAATTTAGTCAAATATCGCATAAAACTAACCAAGTTCCGTAATATAATTTGTTTTTGTGAAAAATATTTTACGAGAAAGAGTTTATTAGCAAACAATTAGTTTAACTTACTATAGAGGTTAATTAAACTGAATAAAATTCTATTGTGTAATGAAATAAACTGTCGTTTATTTAAAGTTTTGAATTAATTAAAAAATATATAGGTATAATATATAATATATAAAATGGAAGACAATTGAGTTTGCTAAAATTAATTTTAAAGCTTACATTACATACATATTATAATATTATAGTACAAAAATTTAACTGTATACGTTTAAATTAACTGAAATTTGAATTTCTATTTTGACATACTTACCATATAAATTGATAATTGTACATTTATATTTTAGATTCAGGGTAATAGAGCAATAAATATACATTGGATTTACAACATTAGTTTTGTTTTTCATTTTGAAAAATAAATTACTATTAGTTATGTAAATCAATTATAATGTATCCTTATACACGTACCGTCTCAGAATTGCTTTTTGTAACGATTTATTGTTGAAAAGAGTTGCCTGCCAATCACGAGTTACAGTATAGGTACACTCGAAACATAATATAAATCAGAGAGCGATTTCCCCGGTTTTTAATTATATTAATATTTAATTCACATAATTTCATAATTGACATAATTATTATCGTTGGAATATAAAGTTGTAAATATCAATATTCTCTAATTATAGAGCAATTATTATACATCGATATTTAGTGAAATGTATATTAATTGCGAGGATGGTTAGAGTTGTTTTCAACTGAATTCCGAACACACGATTGGCACTTCAATAGTTACTACGTTGGTCATGTGTACTATTTCATCTGACATTTCGTTCGATACGATGTAGGACGAGATTTGTACTACATAATATTTGACATGGACGCGATCGTTGTTTGTCGCTGTCCGCAAAAATCGGTGTCGTGCGATCAGAGTTGAGGATAAAACACAGACGTCAAATGCGAAATTGAGTGTATAATATTATATTTGATTTTAGTAGATCGAAATACTAATATAATAATCATAAACTGTCACTCATAAATAGTCGTTGGTCGTAGTCGCGGCCTTTGCCGCCGGCGCATAATACGTACGCGCACAGCCGGCGCTCAGTCCGACGTCCCACCTCTCACCCGTGAACGAGTAACGTCGCCCTATTTGCGTTCCAAAGTGGTGGTTGATACTGAAGAGCGACGCCGGTCCGGTGAAAATGTTTGTACTTTTCACTTGCGAGTGCTACGGACCGCGTCATGTTTTCATGTTTATTTAAAATGGGTAATTTTTAAAATTAAAATATTTTATTTAAACAATACATTTACTGTACCCACGCCGAGAAGTAAGAGGCATTTTTATTTTAATAATCATCTTACATAAAATGTAATTTTTTACAGTATTATGTATTTATCGCGTTTACAATTGTTTGATTGAAAGGCACACTCTCTGTTTGGCTGTATCAAAAATTTAAATCATTAAGACCCGTTCATCAAAAACTTTGTTATACTTTGTTAGTCGAAAATGCATTTTTATCACTATACAAAAGTATAAAAATATTCAGACCAACACCAATTATTACTAGGAAACTATGTTTTCTGATAGTAATGTGATATACCACAATAATATTATGATAAAATATTGAAATATGTTATTATAATTTCTGTTTTTCATAAAGTTCGTGTTCATACATATTGATGATGCATCAAACGCGGTACACAGAATGCACAAGGAAATAAAATTAATTAAATCATGGTTGCGTCTACAAAGCAGGTTATAATTAGCTATAAAATTAGATTATTATTATAGTTCCTGTGTTTTGTTGAGTTTGATCAGTTTTAGATCAACCAAACGACTAACACAATTTAAACCAAAATTTTAATCTGCTGGCCGCATTATTTAAGAATATTAAATAATACCAAAATGACTGATGACAAAAACTATAAAGCTAATCCCCATAGTTTGACGTATACACCCTCTAGCTAGACTAAATCGTTGGCCAAAATTAGCTTTAATTTATTATTTATTTATTTTGATAACGAGACAACTATAAAAATGTTTTATTTTTGAACTAGTACATATGCAGAAAATAAATATTCGATCTGAAAATACAACCAGCATAAGTTCATCTAAAATGTTTCATGTTTTTTTCTGAATTGTTTGTATATGAATTGTATATTTGATTGGTAGATGCGTGTTCATTGTCGGATATTTAGTAATTTTTTTAGGGGGAGCTTTGTATATTTTTTTTAAGCAAAGTTGACATTTAATTAGGAGTTGACCGATTTAATAAAACCACATTCCTCTATCTGCTATCAATGTCTTACATAATATTGTTGTTTTCCGTTTTTATACATATTATTAATAATTATATTAGGAAATCAACAATAAAGGGAATAAATGGAAGTAAATAACAATAATAATAATAATCACAGCAAAAAAATAAAAATTAAATTAACTTTTCATTGAATTTCTTTAGTAACGATAAAAAAATACGTTTCATAAAGATGAAAAAGAAATATTTTTATTCCCGGAATAAGTCGTTGTTGCAAAAACGAAAACTTATATATTTTAATTTGAAAATTGACCAACATTGGCCAACTTATAAATAATTATTCTACAAAACTTAAAAAATAATAATCAATATTTATAATGATAATATTATATTACCAGCTATAAATAATGGTACTATTTTCAATGCTGTTGGATGTGTTGGAGTACTTGGAAATGATCTGAGAATAGCCCGCGCGTGTAGGCTCTATACTATCATTATCGTCACCCAATGCGGTGCGACAAACCGAAAAAAATACTACATAAAGTACTATCAAAAAAATTTGATTTAAGAAGGAACACGACAAAAAAAAAATAGTCGGTAAAATATAATATTATAGATCGATTGCGTCAGTGTGCCTGTGGTATTCGGTATAGAGTTGTGATAATATTATAGACGTATAATATACTAACATATCGTATAATAGTAATAATAATAATAATATGGTATGCTATTCATATACGTCCATGTTATATGCGTTGTGTCGCGTCTAGAAATGTGTCAGAATGTAGAACGTACACACACACACACACACACACACACACACAGAGATGCTTATAGTATATTATTATTATAATATTATTTGTCGTCACAGATTCTTCGTGTACCAAGCACATTCCCACTTCCCGTGACTGTCCGTATAATGGCTGCGACGTGCGCACGTCAGCTGTACGAGTTTGTCGATATTTCGGGAGATGTGACGCGAGAGCTAAATGTACAGCGCAAACGTACAATATTGACGTACACTTGGAATTTTTTACTTCGTATAAAGTTTTTTTTTTTTTTTTTTATCATATGTTTTCCGCTGTAACGGGGTACACACGTGATTTTGAACAAATAATAACAACAACAGCGTTTAAGACCGATTCAAACAATTGGTATGAACTTATTGTTGCGTTATTATCGAGTTAATCGCGGTAATTATAATATTATTGCGTTTCATGAGACGTATTAAAAGCAGCAGTTGTTACTCCATAGCAACAGTTATACTATTATTTATAAATGTTATTATTTTATCGAAATAGTGGGCAACGTTTGATTAGTTTTTGAATCATTTACTTAGTTACAAAATGCGTAAAACACGCTTTTTTCGTAGGCTCGATATTGTGTCTTCTACATTCTATTAATAATAATTGCAATCCGACATCTTTAAAATATTAAATAGGAAGATTTTCTGTGAAAACGAATTTTTATATTTATTATAGTTCTAAGAAGAACAATATGGTTAAAAGTCTTGACCTGTCATTTTTTCTAAATATTTTAAAAATACATTTTCCTTATAGCTCCTCTCCTTTTTAATTTTTATAAAATATGTTTTAATCACATTTCTCAGATAAGTGTGTCCGCCGCAGGGCTGAAACACAATTATAATTACAGAATCGTATTTTTCATCTCATATTTCCTGGACGATACCTGTTGATTAAAACCAAATTAGTTCCAAAAATATGCATTTAATAATCACTTAATTAATCATTATTTTGCAAAGTTTCTTACCAATTTATTATACATCAATCACTTTGGTTTTAAATTGTATTTTCTTTGTTATAATTATGCACTTTACAATATTTTTCATGAAAAGAAATTCTATCATTTACTTACTCTGATAACATTTTAATTAACATTTTTGTGATTTTTTTTCAAAAGATTTTAATATTATACCTATTTTAAATACATTTTTTTTATGAAAAATACTCCTACATATTTACGAGCATTTATTAAAGCTGTAAAATAATTACCCACCAGTTTTAATTTCTTAATGATAGGTATGACGAAATGTGTTATACTTAACTAAATTGTGTTTTAGTTACCTGTATAACAAGTATAAAATACAATTTTAAATCTAACCGACCACTATCTGTTTAGAAGAATGACGAAAATAATATTGAAACTAATAAAGCTAAGAAAAATTGATTCCACGAAGAAGTATATATATATATTAAGTTTTATTTTGAAATTCAAACAAGTAAGTTAATTTGAATATGTACAATAACGCTTAATATAACAACATGTGAATTGTCACCGATTTAACTAATTAAACGTGATAAAAAAAAGTTATAGAATTGTCATTACTTTGTTTTATATTTATGTTACGTTTATTCGTGATAATCTAAATAAATAGGTATTTTATAATAAAACTAAAAATTTGAACCCTAAACTTGCCTATAAGCTACCTACATTATATTTTATATAAAATGTATAATTGTATGTTCATTTACAAAAATAATAAAAATGAATCTACTGATGTCATTATTTTCAACTAAATGTATGAAACTATAACGTGTTAATTATGTTCTTGTATTTTAATATTAAAACAAAGAAATCGTTTCAAGAAATGTATTAATAGTATCTTTCAAATAAAGATTTATGTGATAAATAGAGTAAGAAAAATGTTGAAAATGCGGTGAACTCTTATGAAAAATGGAACTAGCTACTGGAAATGTGCATAATATAAAGCGAAAAATTGGTTCCAATTCTGCCGTCAGACAAGGTTGAGCTCAAAATAATATATCACTTCGCCGACGTATGATTAATGTGTTAATTCGTTTTTTCTTGTGCCATCACGTTTTCCTGTCATGGTTGTTATTCAAAATCGAACATTCTCCACCATGAAAAAAATATTCGACGGTTGTATATTATAATATAACAATAA
The DNA here is from genome assembly GCF_020882245.1 of Rhopalosiphum padi. Classification (NCBI taxonomy): domain Eukaryota; kingdom Metazoa; phylum Arthropoda; class Insecta; order Hemiptera; family Aphididae; genus Rhopalosiphum; species Rhopalosiphum padi. The sequence continues at coordinate 2,535,092 of NC_083600.1, forward strand.
GCGGAAAAACTATAGATGTTGTTTTTTTCCGGTTCCTTACGCTCCAAAAGACTCGAACAAATTGAACAATTCATTTTAACATAATTTATTTTATTTTCACATGATATAAATAAAAATCCAACAAAATTGTAATAATTTACACAAAAATAAAAAAGTACCGTCTCGATTCGATGTACAATGTTTTCAGGCTTACAATAAATAATATTATAATGATTATATCGGCCTAAACCAGCACTATGTTGTGCTATATTATTAGCTATAACCAAATATGCTAAAATATTATGTTTTTTTACCAACGTCACAAGGCAATAATATTTTGAAGTTTCTCATCGAGATTATTTTTTACTGCTATGAAACAAACTTTAATTGATTAAAAAGTAGTAATAATAACACATGCATAACATAAAGTATCTCATAAAGATATTACCGTACTAAATTTTATTTTTGAAACCATGTAGTATGTATAGGTAATTAATAATAATAATAGTAAATAAAACCCGGACATTGATGAATTTTTCCCCCGTAATGTAATATAAAAAAAAAGAAAAAAATATTTGTACATAATACTTACAATGGAATGAAATTTGTACATTGTTTTCCACACAATCGAAAATTAAAAAAAAAAAAAACATATCATAATTATATTATAAGATTATAATAATAATAATAATAATAAATTTTAATATAACACAATGTTTACATTTAATAATTACATTGTTCTTTTACCGTTTAAAAGTACGTACATGTTTATGTCTGTGTTTAAGCGGAGGCGCGTATATTGTATCCGAAAAATATCGAAACACTGTCCCGGAAGATTATTTGACTTAAGTAATCATAAAATACAGTCATTATTTTTTTTCATTTTTTTACTGTCGGTTTGCGCAACGTTTTGTTATAATAATAACTACTATACAATATTGCAGTATTATTATAGAAGCGTTTCATATATTATTATACGTACAGATAAATTACACGCAAATGTATATTTTAGTTGTCGATGTTTAGTCGTCTTGTAACCAGAAAATCGAATAACGACTCCACTTAGCGTTATTAAACGCGCATTATGTTTTTAAAAAAAACTGTTTTTTGTCTTTGCGAAGTTTTGTATACATATTATCTTAATTTTTTAACTATTTTGGATGCCAGCCACTAAAGAAAGATAACATATATTCAAACGACTTCCACGGGGTGCGTTAAGGTCCTAAGTCTTAACCAATCGATTCGACGCGTATACATTTCGTTTACAGCTAATGCCCGTGATGCGTATTTTTATTTTTACATCATTATACATTCTTTCCGACTGAAAATAAACTCAAGACAATTATTCTATGAATATATTGACTATCGGTAAATTTAATAATGTCCTTACCGTTAAACTTTATTTATTTACGCGTTGCTCCCTCTTTTTAACATGACGTGCATTATTCATTAAATACGTTTTCCTGTGCAACATAATATCTCACTGGAGCTTTACTAGAGAGCTGACTAGATAACTCGATAATGATTTAATCATTTGTACGTAAAAAGTCGTATAATATTAAATATTTTTTTTTAAATAATTTGTCATCTATTCTTCGAGGCGAGAAAATGTTATCAAATAAATTCATACTGATACAACGTAATCTTTATGATCATAAAAATAAATGATAGAATTTTCAATAATGCTAAATGTTTAATAACTAAAAAATAATAATAATAACATTGAAACTTATTATTCGAGACCTGTGTCACGATCAATTGAACGTATACGACGTGGAGTGTAATTTATGTGTACATACAATAGTTGATGAAATGTATCAAACATACAAATTAAAATAAATTATATTGTACCATGTGTATTGAAGTCAACGGTAAATTTATAAATTAAAAAAAATAATAATAATATTTGATACGATTTTTGTAATGATGCAAACTCAAATAATACATTACAGTTTTTTGAATTTACAATATTATTATGATTGCAGTCGAATGACAAACTGTTTTTTTTATCTAAGTAACTGTGTTTGTCTCAAAATATTGTACGTAAAATATGAATATAATTAGTCATGATGAAAAAATTGAACTGCAAACCAAAAACGAATCGATCGAGTTATTTTAGTGGATATAATATTTTTGAGATATATACTATATAGGTGAAGTGTAGAGAATGTATGTGGAATTCTTGTAAAAGTGTGAAAAATATTTTGATAAATATGTTGAATATTTGATACTGGAAGCATGATTTAATTAAAACCGTATCAAATGAACACAAAATTGATTAAGACTGTTTACATACGGATATCATGGAAATATACAAACCCTTCGAACAATTTTCAGACAACAAACTATGTATTTGTTTGGTATGTGTGGAATATTATTGTTAGCCACCAGTCAAAAACTGTATTGAAACAAAACAATTTCGCAGTCTTTTATGATGAAACTAAAAACATAATATTAATAATATTATAATGTACAGCCTTACCGTTACGTTAAATAATTTACTTCAGTTAAATGTAAGTTAAAGTTTCATGCTTATGATTAATAATAGTTCTAACTTTTAAGTTACGATACAGTATCTAATGAACTTAACAACGGATGTTTTAACAATAATGTTTTTGATTCTGTGTAAATTGATTATTTTTTTTTTTTCACATTTATGGAGAATACTGCAATATTGTCTGATCTTACTGCTTATTTGAAATTCTAAAAATAATTTTTTTTTTTTATATTATGATATATTAATTAATATTTTTAATTTACAATATTATGGAGTATGATCAATAAATAAAAATATAAATTTTATTTATTAGAATTTCATAAATTGAAATATAAATTAAAATTATTTTTAAGTTTAAAAATAGTTGAATAAATATTTAAAATTGTTGTTTCATTTTTTCAAGTAACTCACCATACTTATTGGCTGTTATTCATGTGACAATAATATTTAAATAAATATGTGATATGATTACGTACCAAACGTATAAGTGACATATAAACAGTATTAAATAATATATTACACACATTGATTAAAAAAAAGAAAAATTACTTTTTCTTTGTTTTATTGATATTTAGTAAAAATTTCTTCGGAATTTATCGAAACGAATAGTCGTTCACAAAACTTCTATAAACATAAATATTTTTTACATTTCTTTACATTTAACAACACGAAAAAATTAAGTTCAACAAAACTTAAAAGCTATAATAATTCACACTGGCCTTTTGACAAAATATAATATTATTAAACGTACACAAAAAAACTGATAATAATAATTATTTCCTTTTTTTTTCTTTCTATATTTGTATATTCTTACACATCGATTAGTATAATATGATAGCGAAGTCATTATAATATAATAAATCGTAACCATTGTATTATTTACATTGAAGACAAAATATATATAATTATTATTAATATGATGGAAAATTATAATATATAATATATTGTATATAATAGTAGTTAAGACCCACTAAATTCCAGTCCATTTTAGCTTAACATTTGCAAAAGCATATAGATTATTGTAAACATAGCACAGTTGGAGATGGCGAATGACCCCGAAGTCGAGCTACGGACCCCGTGTTGCATGGCCGCCGGTACTTCAGCTAAGAAAACATAAAACAAAATGGAAAAGTGTGTAACATTATAATATAATATTATACACATTAAAATTCGAAAATATTGCATTTTGTTATTACACATTATAATACCGAATAAGAGCGTCAAACAGCATTTACGTATAAACGTCATATATTATAATGTACTGTTCGACACCTCTCTTAATTCGTTTAAACTTAATTTTAGCCGAACATGCAATTTGGTCACTAAATCGCTCCATTATGTTTTAAATCAACGTTTTTTTTTTTCTCGCACAGTATATAATTATTGTTTTTCTGCCAGCAAACGACAGTAAAATTTCATTAGCGAACGAATAAAATTCATTATTTTTACGACCTTGTAATTTGCTATAGATTTTATACATAACACATTATTTTACATAAAATATGTTTCAACGACAAATCTTTAGTCTTTATCTCTATGCGATTTTATAATTATAACGATTTTAAATATTGGAAAAATAATTAACCTAAGTACTATTTCAAAGAATGGTTTTTCTATACCAAGAAATAATAATAATATGTACATAACATTTTGAAAAATATATCAATAAAATCAATACGAGATCGACTGATATATTTTCTAGAAGTTGTGAGTATAATTATTTTTTATGATATAAGCTTTATATTTCGTATATGCAGATTTTTTTATTATTCGTTACACTTAAGTTTTATATGTCGCATAACACCTCACTTAATACAATTAATTGATTACAACGTAATAATTGTGTATGCAAATACAGTGTTTGAATAAATTATCAGACTGTATGTTATAATTATAAAGTTTAATGTTTTGATATTAGGTATACCTCTCCGGCTCTCCATACAGTTTGCATTGAATGTGACAACGTTTTGACATTAAATTAGTATAGCACGCAAAGTGAACAACTTGATAACAACTATACCAACTATTTCATTCTTAATTTACGTATTACTATAAATTATTAAAATTATTTTAATTGTTTGATACACGTTTGGGATGTCTGATTCACGTAAATGTTGATATAATAACCGTCCATGACTAGATTCGTATACATTTAATAACACTAAAATTGCCCAAAATCAAACTAATACCAATCCGTCGTGGTTTAATATGAAATACAGTATTCGCGTATAAATTCAATTCTATTAGACAAATAGTGCACGTCTTACTGTTTCATATTATATATTATTTACTTTATAATGAAATTATGCAGATGATAAATTAATATTATAAATTTAAATTCAAAAAAACGTGTAAACAGCTTGAAATTAAATTCGTATAGAAATAAAATACAGTTTTAAAATGAGATAACTTAAATATAATAAATATAGGAATAAATATTTATATTTCCAAAATGCACAGTAATATATATTTAAAAACCAGTATAGTTTTCAAAATTATTCGACTTGCTTTCCATTTAGGTTATTGTTTACTTTTTGCAAGTCATATTATATATTAAAAAAAAAAAAAAAAAAAACTGATTGAAAATCAATATCATTTTACGGATATGGGTGAAATCTCACAATTTTTAATTAATTAAATTTTATTTTGTTATTAAATGCATCATATTTGCTTTTTATATTTTAATTAAATAGGTACGTTTTTACTATATTTTTTGTTTAATTATTATTCGATGCATATCAAAAAATAATTTATTTTGAGGAAAAATTTGAGTCGTGTTATGGAGTATGGACAGAAATAACTAAAAGTATTTTTGGTTAAAATATATTATACATAATTCATAATACACACAACTCTTAAAACTTTAAATGTTGTATAAATCATTATTTTGAATATACCTATTAGGTGTATTTAGTAAAATACCAGAGCTATATGCCTATTTAATTATTAAGTTGCTACATACTTGCCTACAATATTTGTTTTTCTCTTGAAATAAGGTGTCTTAAAAAACAAATTACGTGATAGATGCTTAAATTCAGACATCATTATTTCTACTTAAATTAAATTGCACAACGAGAATTACTTGGCGAGGATTTTGAAAAATAGTAATAGATAAACCGTGTAATCTGAGTTGCTAGTTATCGCTATTCGGTCGAGCTGAAAATTGAACGCAGCTGATCCGGTGGATCAACTGAATATTTCCGCGCCAAAAAATTCTTACTAAAAATATCTATATAGTTATATATGTATATTTATTTATTTGTTTAGCCTTTTTCATTACACTAAAAAATGTACTGAATGTAAAAAACGGAAATACGAAAATAAACCAATATATTCTAAGATAAATAATACAAACAGTTGTATATATTATTATTTATTGAAAAAAATAAATACCAAATACACTGTGCTTTTTGCTTAGTTCCAAAGAAATTTAATTATTGTTAACTTTTTGTGATCACTTTGTATCGAAAAAATAAGCTAGCTATGACTAAATTGTTGATTTATAACAGAGAACACAAATAACGCGATAATACAACAATCTTAATAAAATATTAACTTAGATCATCTAAGCTTAATAACATCTTGGAAATACCAAAACATTTATTTCGATAACTGACATTTAAGTATAAATTACTATTTAAATTTAAGAAAAGTCAATAAACCTAATAAATATATTGTCTAATATTGATTAAAGCATTAGTAGCTAAAGTAAAAGTAGTGTTTGTGCATTTTATAGACAACGTTTCGTTAAATTGTCTTATTAATTTAATGTTCTATTTGTTATGACGTTTACTAAATTAACTTGCAGTTTTTATGATTAATAAATATTAAACATTTATTCGAAAAATTTTAAAATGAAATGTTAAAACTAAAAATAAATTGTAGGGAAAACCATTACTGGGTTCCTAGAAATAAAAAAACGACGAAGCTGAAAAATTAATTTTAAAGGTATTTTAGTAAACTTAATTGTTGTTTTTAGTATTGCTAGCTATTTTTTAATAGAATTAAATATTTGTCATACGTTGCAATTATTAAACTACCGAACGCTGGTGCATCAAATACAATGCATTAAAAATATTAAATTATATCTAAAGTATGATTATTATTATTTGTATATTGTTTTAAAAGTATGGTATTTCGTCGGGGAATTTACAAAAAATGTGTGTAGGTGTCAATACTAACGCCCGTTAAGCATAATATACACAAAGTTATCGTTCTATATATATATATTTATCTCGTTCTAATTTTCCACAGTAGCGTATTTGAACCTCAACCGACCCACGAGGGGGAAGGGGGTGGGGTTGCTTACAACTTTTTAATAACACTTGATACGGAGTGTTGCAGCTCCTCTCCTGCAGGCCATTCACTAATTTTCTTGAAATTTTTTTTTTTTTTTTGTTTTTATCAGTGATATTCATTTTTAATGATTGTCTAATTTATATCGATTTGACGATTTCGTATATAAAAAAAATAAAACGCAAAGCTCAACTCGCAAAAGTGAGAGGGTATATCCACCCATATAATCGCATAAAATATACACACCCGCTGATGCCCACGTCCAACGCGCGGGCTTCACTGCGCTACAGTTGTTATTATTTTTTATTTACATAGTATTTCATAATATTATTATATTATACTAACATTGAAGCACGTGCACATGAATCGTGGCCGGCGATATGTTTTGTGGTTGACATGTGTAATTGCCGCTGTCCGACGTATTTGTGTACGGCATAATCAGGTCGCTTTCCGTGCTATTGATGTGCACGACCAGGCCCCGATCCGTGTCAAAATTGATCATCCGATCGGAATGGTACCAGAACACGAACAGCGGGGCTTGCGTTGACCCCTGTAGCCGGCACACCAGTCTTAAGCTGCTGCCGCTCATAATATACAGGTCCGGTGAGCCGAGGATTTCCGCTCTGGCCTCTAACAGGACGTCATTGAAAACAAAAAAACAAAAATTAAAAACGGTATTGTAAGGTAAAATGCCATTTTTTGGGGACTGTAGATGCTTTTCAACCACGTGCTCTTAAAATGCAGAGTGTTTTAAAACCCAGCCTATTCACTATTTTTATCTGTCAATAACGCATATCTATATGTATTCAAATTGTCATTTTTCAGAATGTTTAAAAGCCTTTAAAAATCATATTTTTAAATGGGTATTTAAATTTTGTTTACCGCGAAGAGTTGATTTTTCAAACGAGTACCGCTGTTTTTAATTATAAATTACTAAATTGATGATTTTTTGAAAATGTTGACGTATCTAAATCTTAATTCAAACCAGAAGTTTCCGAGTAATTAAACTTTGTGTAGTGAGGATTATAGTCCTTAAAGAGTTGACTGTCCTACACTGATGTTCTACGAACGACTTGAATATCATGTATGCACTCAGTAGTTTTAAGAACCCGGGCTGAGTATCATATACTTTTTATCAGGTTTTTATAAGTTTCTGGCTTGGGAAATTTTCTAGACATAAATAAATAATGTCGATAAATGTTGAGAATCATATAATACACTAGCAAACATATACTTGAACCATAACATACAATTTAAAATACATGTACTATTTATATTACGTATTATATTTAGACAATTGTTTAAGTTAATATATTATGATTATTCGGATAGGTTTTAATTCAAAATTTCTCGGTTCTGGTACAAATCAATTATAAAATAACAAAATAAATGTTCATGTCGTATTTTTTTCATTCTATTTTTAACATTTTTATATTTTTTGTTTAAATAATTTTTACTTTTGTTTTCGATGAACCATTAGTTTATGCATATATAAATATACATAATGTGTTATTGCCTATGAGCTAAAACACTAACTGCATGTAAGTATTATAATATTTGTTTTTGAACTCGATACTCGTGGTATTTTCGAACACATCTACTTAGTACTTAATATTTACAGCTAAAGTAACGTCAGCTCACAAAGTGTTTGGAAATAAAATAATGGATAATGGACAGGCATTTTATCGTAAAAACTGAATGAAAGAACGGTTGAATAGTTTTATTCGTAACAGTGCACAATAAAGTTCTAAATTAAACTATGAATCGATGTATGCATTATCAAATATCACGACATTTGGATCAATATGTGCAGTTTATGTGTATGTAAGTAAAACGTGGAGTGAACAGCCATAATACTAGGTATATAAAATGATACAATATATAACATCGTATATATATTTTGCTCTCGTCTTAAAATTTGATAGAATGACACGCCTTTCGCACGATCTCCCGAGAATTTCATATTATCCATCAACGTCAACGCAAACTTACGAAAAGTCGTCCAAGTTTTTTTTGTAGTAGTCATTTTAAATATATGAAATAGATGGCTCAGACATAAAAACAGTCGGAAAATTAGGCCAGGGTTGCTCAAAATGACTGACTTCTAAATACAACAATGTTTTTATTGCAATTAAATGTTTTGAATAATTTTTGATTTTAATTGTATAATTATAAAGGCTATTTTATACCAAATATACCGTAGTGCGATAAATTATTTTAAAAACATCAAATATCCCTCGTCGGTATTTTGCTTGCACACAAAAATTATAATTGTAACTTACTAACCTGTGACTTTTAAATGTACAAAATTGCTGGTTGTTGGATGTGTGGCTATACGACATTCGTACAAACCCGCATCTGATGCTTCCACTGGTGTTATTTCTAGATTCCATGTCTAAAAAATTGAAACAAATTATGTTTACGTATAAACGTATTTATACAAAATATACAAAAAGATATAACATAGTTTTTTAATAAAAACAAATTAAATACTGAGCTTTTTTAGATTAAAATACATTTGAATACTAATGATTAACATATAATATATTATATTATTTTGGAAGTTTGGATGCGTTAGCGCAGTGTTAACAACAATTGATACAATAGTCCAAGTTGAAAACAACTAGCGTATAATATATTATATGAAATGTTCCGCGACAGTTGCTCAAAATATTTTTTATTCAAATAATTAAATATTCATAACACAAGCATATATTGACTTAACATTGCATTAATATTAATGGGATGAATATTTCGTAATTAGTTTCGATGAGTTATAAGATGTTACAAAATTCAATACTGAGAGGTAGAAGAAAATTTAGCATATTTCAGTCATAAATAATGAAATATTAGTATTCATTATATGATACCGATTACCGGCTTACGACGATTAATACAATAATTATTATTACGAGGATATAGGTGCGATTTAATATTTAATTTTATTACTTAATTTTAATTCTTGTAACAATAATTATATCAATTTTTCACGTATATACTCAAATATCGAAATATAAGTTATATTTAAATGCGAAATGCAATAATTAAAAAATGTATTTTGTTATTAAAAAATAGATGCTATTTTAAAATTGTAGATATAAACTATAGACTAATAATATTATTATAATTGTTATTTATGTTTAATGTTCGAAATAAATTAAATTAACTTTCGTCAAAAATACATATAAAATGAATAACTTGCCGTAAATTTAAATAAAAAAAATATTTTTATTGCAAAACGTTTTTTGGGGGGTTTCAGAGGTTAAAAACCCAATTGATTTTACAATATTGCTTGTATTTCTTTGGAAACATATTTTAGAGCAGTAAAAGTATATTATAAAATATTGTTATGGGCATTTACATTTTTATTTTTTAAGCTTCGATATGTATTGTCTTGTTATTGTCCAAAAATGTTTCATTCTAATTTTTTTTTATGTTATAGAATTAAATAAGTTTATTAGTTTTATAGTCATTCCTTTATAAAATCATAAATTATGATCTTAAATGTATTGAATGATACTATCAAAGAATAATATGAACATCAAAATTCAAAATATAAATACTTCCAATTATACAAATATAAATTATATTTACAACGTAAGTCATGTACACGTAGTCATTTATAATTTTATAATATGAAAATGCCTTTAACTCAACTTGGACTCGCTCTTAATATTGACATTAAAATAATCATATTATTATGATTGAAATACAATGAAACACACTATAAAATTGTTGTAAAATGTTATAATTAAATATAAATTTAAAATTTAAAATCCATAGCACAACTCAACATTAGATGTAATCCAAAAATTAATTCACAGTAAAACGTGTTGTGACATGCCAATTGTTAATGCAGACAATATCAAACGTTGAAATAATATTATATATAATTGTAATAATTATATGATATAAATTAATGATTTTTAATTTCTCTTTTAAATGTATAGACGTATATAGTACTGTAATCAAACACGATATGCTAAACTATTAAACTATTAAAGTAATCATGTATATGAAATCTATAAGAAGTGATTGAGCGCATTGAACTTTGTCTCGATATATTTTATTTGTTTTGATAACTAATTGATTAATTTTATAAGATCGATTGTTGCAAACGATTAAAAACAAATAATCAAATACTATGTTTTGGAAGATGAACTTAAAACGAATACAATATACAAGCCACCTCTTTTCCACCCTGTATAGAAAATAAAATTAAAAGTAATTTATTGTTTTAATACTAAAAAATATATTTATTGTAATGGACGTATATAAAGGGGTAAAATATTGTAATTTATTATCTTATATATACGATGTATTCCAATAGCAAACAACATTCATTCAAACAATTTCAGCTGAATTTATTATTGTATTACGTCAACCATATGAAAATTAGAAAATATGAATAAATTCACGTATAATAATGATTAATAATAATAATAATAATTAATTTTAGTTTTTTAATTGAAAATAAAATTATGTATAATAATATACTGAAACAATATAATATGTTATAAATTGACTTTACAGTTTATATACTCAATATATGATTTTCATGATTTTAATTGTTTAAAATGTATTTTATAGTTAGTACTTTTATCAAGCAAAAATTATAAATTCAATCTGAAAATATTAATATATATTGTGTGTGCATATTATAAATTAAATAACTAAAAATAAATTGGCTATTTAGAATTTTTTTGAATGGAGGGTTATAAAAATACAGATTATAATCTTGAATATTAATTAATTATAATGGGGGAAAAATTCAACAATAAACCTATTTTACATACACAAAACGCCGTTTAAAAAAAAAATACCAAATACGTTTAATAAGAAATATAGTTATAATAAACTGTTATTATTGATTGAAAACATCGGCATTTTATTATGTAGCCGACTCGTTTATCTATATAATAACTATTAATTATATTCGGTATTGTTTCTTATATTATATTATTTTAAATTATTTTGAATTCAATTTTTCATATCATATTTAATAAATCTGCACAGAAATCAATACTAAAATAATTAAATGATATGTATTTTATTCATTTCCTAATAATACTAAGCCGTTTATGAATACTGTAAAAATTAAATAAATTAAGAACAATAATTTGTCAATTGTAGTTGTGTGCAGTGTTAAATAAAAAAAATATCATAATATTTTTATGTTCTTGTGTATTTAAACGTTAAGTATACGATTTTAACGATCAATGATGTTGCACTTTCAAGCGTTATTTGAATTTTCCGTATAGCGTTATTATAATTTTAAACGTAATTTCGTTTTAAGTTTAATGTTAAAAAAAAAAAAAAAATAAAATTGTAAGCTTCTATGAAATCGAACATAAACATGATAATTAGTTTAATTACAGAAATAAAGTAGGTGCCTAATAAAACTTTTAATATTTATTTAAAAAAAAAAACACACAATACAATGTTTTTGTAAATTGTTAACATAAGATGGCAAACTTTAAACTGTTTATATCTTTAAGCTTAAAAGAAATGAATAAAAATTGAAATTTTCATTGATGATAAATGTTATAGGTATAATAGTAGCATAAAAAACACAAACTTTATTTTATTAACGTTATTTTTAATAATTAATTTACGTTGGACATCATACGTTTATTGCTTATTATTAATCTTAATATTAATAGTATATTGATATTAGACTTTTTTGTTTTTCGCTCATTTTTTTTTAACAGTTTCCCGCTATACTAACATTATAATAAAAAAGTATTGAAGTCCGGATTTTGTCCAATCATTAACTGCAGTTTTTCAACAAGTTAATATATTTTTAAAGTTTTGAAACAGTCACTCAATCACCCTTATTATTTAGCCTATAATTTATTCGAGCCAATTAAATTAAATTTAAAAATTATGATAAATTGAGTATAGTGCATTGTAGTATTAAAGTAATAAAACCACAACAATGAGGTTTACCATGAAATTAACATTAACGTTTACTTTTATTTTATTTTTATTTAAATTTCGATGAAAATTTTTTAATGAAACAAATGAATTTATGTATCAACACTATTAACTATTCCAATACAAAATAGTAATTAGCAAGAAGTCAATAACAGTTATTCGATTTATAACTATTGCCTAAGAATAGTTTTAGATACTGTTAATTGATTTTAAATTATATTGATACGGGAGTAATTTGTTTTTCTGAGATGTCAAGCTATAATAATTTATAGTTTATTTTTTTGTTTACTTGAATATAGCATTAACTTAAAGTGAGTTGCTTTTAATTTTATTATAAGTCTTTAAATTGTATGTTTAAAATATTAATTACTGTTAATATCAATTAAATATTACATTTAAAAAGCGATGTTAGTAAGTAATCGCTATACTGTACAGTAAGTTCCGAGCGTATTTCGTCATTGGGTAGGCACTATAATGAAAGTTATAAAGTTTAATTCAATGATAAATCATTTTATACGCTGAAAAGTGATTGAGCGATGACGGGCTAACTTGTTGGTAACCAAAGTTACCAAAATATTATTTTAACAAAATGTTTATGAATTTTTTTTTTTGTTTTTTTCCCAATCATTTTAAAAAGTGCTTAATATTTTCAATTTTTATCTCCTAAAAGTACTAGCTAGATCCTACTTTTACCTAAAATCTCCAGCAAAGTTAATGATCATAATAATTTTTCTATTAATAAAAGTGTTTTCAGACAATTAAAACATAATAATAAAATTAAAAAAAAAACAAATATCATAGTTCCGTTCCGAATCTTAAAAAAAAATGTTTAACTCAAAATATATTAACAAGTCTATATTGAAAGATTTACAGTTGTTTTGTAAATTAATGAATCTAATAATCGATTTATTTATATTTTAAATTGTCTTATGTTCTAGGATTAAAATCAAAATTGTCATACAAAAAGAAATTATTTCCGCAGATGTTGTCTCTTACAAACACACCACATAGTACATTTTAAGTATACTGAATAATCCATTTAATTTTATTATCATTAATTTCAGAGCGAATTGATTTATATATAGTTTGTACTTTAGTTGGTCAAAGGAAGAAATCGCTCAGTACCTATTTCTTAAAATAATTAGAAAATGCGAACTTTGTCAAAATTGTTTGATAAGCTTGGTTTATGGTAAACAAAAAGTTTAACCATACATCTCTGTTCAGAATCGTTTTTCATCTCATATAAAACGTATAATTGTATTCAGATTTAACACATCCGTAATGGATTAAATTACAAAGTGCACTTAACACCAGCAGAACACTTGCTTAAATTTTTTTTAAATAATATTGTATTTTTATTATATCAACTAAAATCATTATTTTTCGTTTAAATATCCGATTTCTTCTAAATTTGGACTTAAAACGCATACACACACAAGCTGTGAGTACCCTAATGTATTTTTAGAGACATAAAAATATATATATAGGTACGATTTATCTGTTATTTATATGCTGTGTTACCTACATGTATTTTATATAGATATATGTTTTTTTTTTTAATAAGAAAGTGCTAAACTATATTGAAATTCGAAATGACGCCATTCAAAGAGCACCACAAATTGACCCTAAGCGATCTATTGTCACCTTAAATTGTTTATTAACTTAAAAATTCTATCCAATTTCTGTAATATAAATAAACCGTGTGACATTATTTAAATGTCCGTATAAACTAATATACTATAAATATTTAGATCTGGCAACGGGAAGATTTTACCTGCGGGTGCGCTGTATTACTGAACCATATTATAATCAATATACATATATGACTGTAAAAATTACATATAAAAGTAAAACAATTATGACAATATTAAAAAATGATAATAAAAAGTAAAAATGTATTAACCAAATTGTAATAATAATGTATAACCAAATAATAATAATAAATCAACCAAATATGTATGTTATTTTCCTCATCTAATATTTGAAAGACAGATTAACTAAAAATATTGTGCACCAATTACCATTTAGTTATAAGTTTTTTACATTAAATACAAATAACATTTACTAAAATCAATTAAGAATCAACAATATAATATATATGTATATTTAATTTATAAAATTAAATTTTCACATGTTATCAAAAAAAAATGAACTTTTTATAGTTAAACCAACCCGAACGAAGCCGACTAAGCCAGCTATAGTATATATTATGTATTATTCATTATGCTATATATATTTTGTATACATCTTAATCTATCATATTTTAAATAATCGTGTAACCGTATTACTGCCTTATGTATTAAATATGTAAATTAGAATTTTTTTCCATTATAAAAAATATTATTATTATTATTATTTAGTTGCCATTACTGAATATAATAGATATGCCTATAATTTACGATACACAAAACTATTCGACTATTAAGTTAAAGTCTTCTTTTTTTTTCTAAAAGGTAGAGTTTGCACTTTATTAAAGTCTCTAATGGGGCTATTGTCATTATTTTTACTGATTACTTAGACTGATTCGTTTAATCCTTTTTTCTCCCTCATTTGGCTTTAGTTCTATTGTCAAAGAGCCAAAGTGGGGTGGGCGCGTTTAGTTCTGTACGTGTATTGACATATTTACTGCAATTCGGGGGTGTTGATTGTAAAAGTGCTTTATCTTTAATTGTACCGAAGAATTGTTCACAATTTATACTGATGTCTAGAAAACGTTGAAACGTTCCAAAATGACGGAAAAAAACCAAGCACCTGTAAAGTCATGGACGTGTATTTATGCATGTGAAATAATTTATTCACTAATATACCTAACGATATTAGCAACGCGTGGCTCCGACATTTTATACTGAATTATTGTGTTAGTTTTAGTCATTGAGTTATAAAGGTTCATTTTCACTTCACCGTATACAGTTTCGTATATTGTAATATAATATAATATTATATATTTATATAGTATACATATATATAAATTAGGAAATAAATCTTATAATTGTATTTTGTATTAACAGTAATTCGAGTATAATATTTTATATAATAATTTTTTATTTAACTTCGAGAATAATATATTGTAAGCTTTGCTAAACTAAAATTAAAATTATAAATGGCTTACCTTTAAATGTCTGGTGTGGTCAACGTAAAACCTTTTGTCGCTGCTATAACTTCTCGTCCCTATTGTTAGAATTGTATAGTCTATCCGTCTGACCCAAGACACCTGTGAGCAAACAAATGAAAACACCGTATAATATATTTTATAATTTTTCACTATTTTTAATTAAATACAATAATACTATGTATTTACAATAGTATTTTGCACTAATATTACTTTGCAGTTATTACACCTCTGTACTTTTATAATAATGATGCTCAAGCATTTCGTATTCGGCAGTTGGTATTATGACCCATCGAATTGATTTAGTACTTAGTAGTGATATCATATTATACAAACTCATCACAACTAAAATATTTACTTATCGTAGGTAAAATATCGGACAGCGTGGTTAGGTTTAATGTTTGTCACACATAAACCATATAACGGAATTACAGCATGAATATTTTATTCACTATATTTCGTATTGTTATTGTATTTTATTGACATACATTGTACATTTT
Organism: Rhopalosiphum padi; assembly: GCF_020882245.1. Taxonomy (NCBI): domain Eukaryota; kingdom Metazoa; phylum Arthropoda; class Insecta; order Hemiptera; family Aphididae; genus Rhopalosiphum; species Rhopalosiphum padi. The sequence continues at coordinate 2,551,410 of NC_083600.1, forward strand.
TTTAAAAACATAAAACACGACCATGTCATTGAATATATTTGATATATTACTGTTATTTTTTAGTTTGACGTATGCGATTGAAAAACTCTGTTGTTTCAATAGCAAAAACTTTTTATTTAATTTTTGCTCACCATTTATGTTGTTTGCATTAAAACAACAATATTATTATAATTATTAGTATATTTAACGAAACTACTAAACAAAATATTAGTGTAATTTTGTCTATAAAACTGATTCAGTTTTATTATAAATACAGGGATTTCCATAATGTAAACACTTATTATTTCAACAAAAATATAAGATTTATTCGAAGTTGCCTTTTTAAAATTTAAGGTACTTGCATGACATATTCGATAATATTTATTATTTTATGATATTACTCTTATATTATTACTATTAGAGAAACTATTAACTTTCGTTTTTACAAGGTAATATAATACATTAAAAAATGCAAAACACTTTTTTTATGAATTTTGACGTTGGCGGCATTTTCGGAACTTGAAAGATGATTTAGTATTATTCATTAAATAAGACTAAAATCGTCTATTTACGATTTTTAATTAAAATCATGCTATCTCTACCGAATATAATATATTATGAGAAATAACCATTTTATACATTAAATAATTATAATATAATATAATATAATTAAATAATCTCGTTCAGTAGAATTGAAAACAATTGTAGATAACAGCATATTTATATTTTTCAATTGACATATTTTTTTAAAATAATTTTTACTTACAAATAGGTTATTATAAATTGAATATAGAAAATATAAACCATACAATTTAGTAAACAATATAGTTAAATATATTATTATAAAAATATGTACATTAAGTTAAATATTGTAGTAATATAGATACAAAGCTTACATCATGTAAATGATAAAAAAAAAATTAAAGAGTTTTAGAGTAAAAATGATGAGTTGTATAATACATTCACAAAGTAACAAAATAATATTAATAATAAATAACATAATAGGTCTGTACCATATTCAATATAGTGTAGGTTGACTGTTGAAATAATCGTTTTGTATACTGTATTTAAAAATAATCTAAGCTTAAGTATTATTTTAGTCATATCAGAAACCATTGAAAATCAGTCAATATTTTTTTTTAGCAAAACGCGTTTTTAAAAGAACAAAATTGTACGACGTGATATTCATAAACCTTGTTATTTATTTATTTATTTTTTATAAACACGTATTGTTTTCGTAACAGAAGTAAATTGTAAATAAAATAAAATTATGGGTTTTTGTAACTATTCAGATCACAGTGGGATTGTAACCGTTGTCGATTATGGACTACAGAGCCAAAGCTTCCGTACAATAATATCATTAATATTATACACGTTAGTGAGCAGTGGACGGATTTGTCGATCAGCGGAATACGTCGACAAGGAGCAGTGGACTGCGCGCGCTGCTGTGCTCGTACATTACTATGCGTTACGATAATATTGTTATAAAAGATACACGAGAACCGCAGTCGACGAGTGTCCTCGGAGTCCACTCGTGTATACGGTTTTTGGCAACCGTTTACACCGCCACAATATTATACCGAAACGAACACGATCTTAATTTTAGGTCAACATTTGTTTTTTCTCCCCTCCCTCACCCCCTCCCCCCCCCCCGATCGTCTATACGTGTTTTTGAACGGTATGCAAATTTAATAGCAGTTACTGCACAACATGCCCGCGGGGATGGAATTTATAAACGTACACACGCTCGCACCAACGGCGAACTCATCGCTACACTCGGTCCGCGCGGAGTGTGCAGAAAACACAGAGAATTGCAGACGGAGAGATCGTAGAGTTAGACAAATAGTGAGAGAGGGGCGGGTGGTGGAGAGGATGGCGGCGGCGGCGATGGTAGTCGGGGGGAGGGTGAACTCGAACGGTCGCGGCAATCATCCACCGCCGCCGCCGCCGTCGTCGTCGGCCGGTCCGGGCAATACCGCCACAATTTCCCGCCGTTTGTCAGTCTCCGAAACGCACAACCCTCTCCGCCGTCCGCCTGCAAACGCTCCACAAAGGCGTAGTAAGTCTGCGCTCGCCATCGGTATTCGGTTGTATTTGTTGATGTCGTCGTAGTCGTAGTCGTTGTTGTTGTTGTTGTTGTTGTTGTTGTTGTTGCTCACATTGTTATTGTTTCACCCTCCTAATATGCACACCACCCATCCGTATAATGGTATAGCGCCGACGACTAGCCGCGCACGTCTCGACGTGTTTCCCCGCTCGTCCCGCGAGATGCTACGTCGGCACGCCGAGAACTTGTACGGCTATAGGCGAAGTACGAACTCGTAATGTTATATAGGAGTTTTCCGAACGGCAAAACCGCCGAGTCGTCTACAGAGGATAGAGTGTGATGTTTTCCGTCGATTCGATCGCATCCGATTTCGTGCGGCGATTATGCCGTTCGTCAGGTGGCAACGGGTTTAGGCACGACTCGGTCGTACGCGCCTCATATTGACGTCGCCATAAATAGAGACTTTAATCGTACATTTTATAATATACGATTTAGCGTACGACGTTTATTGATTTTGTTGAAATATATCTAGTTAACACCCTCCCCCGAAACCGTTTCACGGCCTATAGTGTACCTACCGTGTGTACCGTAAGCGGCTTTTGGTAGAAACTCATGCGGGTGCAAACGCTCGTGGTGATTCACAAACCTGTGGTGAGGGGGGGTGTTTCGCCACACCACCTAATATTTAACTGCTGTCTGCTGCTATTACAAAAGTAATAAAAAAAAATCTTCATGTAAATCTGTATTCTATATTTAAATTAGTATAATATTTTTGACCGTTGTCTGTAGGTGATAAATGATACTTTTCCCCCTAGAAAAATTGTAGTGGGTGCAACTGCACCCTCGTGTTCCCCCCCCCCCCATAGATGCTACCAATGGTGTGTATACAAGATACCGTAATTACAAATCTATTAGCCACTATATATCCGATGGACTTTTTTTTAAAAAAATCGTGTTTTTTTAGATTTTGAGTGGAGCAAACGTGTATTTCTATGTTATTTAATTTTTTTGTTTGCGTTTCGCCGGATTTCGGAGCAGTAAAGATACATAAATCTTCAATTTTGAGAATGTTCTCTGGTTTTCTAGTTGAATATTACAATATAACAATATAATGGCCATTTATGCTAAAATAAATAATTAAACCTGTCATCGTACGTCTTAAATGATTAAAATATAACATAGTCAATTATGGTAAAAATTACTAATACAAGTAAATCGAATAAGTGTGATAACGCATTATTGGTTGATAAAACTGTTGCAACAAATCTGTTTATATATGTTTTAATAATTGTTTTTTTTTTGTCATCTAAAACGTGGTACATAATTATATTATATTATTTTTTTTCTTTGACGATATGATAAGAATTACATACTAAAATATGTTTAGCATTTCAGAGTTTCTGCAGTTTTCTAACCAAAAATACACGATTAATGGTAATACTTTCTTTGGGTGTTTTTGAACATCTCTTTTCGTACTTACCACTATTGATCAATGATTTTTACAATTAACGTCATTACAGTTAGTGTATTTTAGTTTATTACGTTTAGTGTGTTTTGTAATTATTTACGAACATATACGTCCGGAAACAACTAAAGAATTCAGCAGTTTTGACAGGAGTCATTTATACAATTACAGTTGAATTACATCAATATAAAATAAATTGGTGTTGTTCTAAGTTCCAGCTTGATTGTTTGAAAAAAAACATTTCGAACTGGACACAAAATAAATATTACAACTTATAAGTCCGTGAATTGTTATTTTATTCTAAAAGAAAACTATACAAATATAAAAGTAATGCACTATATTATTTCTATAAATAGAGGACAAACTTTTTTTACATGTTTGAAAATAAAAAAAAACTATAGAAGTCTTTTTATTGTATAGTTTTACCTAAAATAAAATTTTTGTTTTAGGATCAGTGTACCTACTGCGATCTTTATATTTTACGGTCAGTATACCAATTACATTCCTTATATTTTACGGTCAGTAAACCAATATTTCGCTTACCATTTAGTTTTACCTCCATGCATGAAAAACATGTTTTAGAATTTCATCAACATTGATTTTATCATACATGATACATACATTTCATATGTTAAAAATAATTGAAAATTTAAAACTTATATCAAAGCTAATGCTTTTGAATTTAAAATATTAATAGTAAACTTGCATCAAATATTTATAACAGTATCAAAACTTTTATAAAATGTCATTATAACCTACATAATGAAATATGATTTGAGTAAAATCTATAATCGAGTTCAAGTTTTTATTATCACTAGCTAAAAAAGTATTTATTGGCCTAATATAGGTTCTTTACACTGAACATTACTTTTTGGTATAATATGGAGTGATATTATACGGCGAGAATAGATACTTTTAAATACACCATTTATTTTTATTATATATTTTATAATAAGTGTTCATTGTTATTTTTTTCATTTTAGTTTTTTAGTTAAGTAAAATAACAAACATTTTAGTTATTTAACTGAATATTATAAATACTTTTTTTAAATTTTTCCAATTAAAAATAACAAATGGCTATTAACTACAATGGTCTATCAACCATGAAAAATACTGAACGTAACTGGTCTATCGACCTTAAATGTTTTGAGTGCAATTAGTGGACCCTAAAAAAAAAAACCAATTTGAAAAATTAACGATTCTGAGCAAAGACGATGTGTCGGTCTCCATTTCTAAAGAAATTTTTATAATCTATATATATTAATATTAATAAACAATTTCTGTTAAAAACATTGTATAATTTGTTATATAATTTTATATAAAATTATATAATTGTTATTGAATTTTAAGACAATATGACGTACTGTAAAATCGTACATATTATTTGATCATTGTTTAAATATTACGAGTATCTTAAAATTTTAATCAGTTTAAATATTTTGAAATTCCGTTATGAAATACGCAATGCAAAATGCCTTAGGTTTCTAAAACTAATACTTTTTTTTATGAATATTTATTTATTATCATCTATAATGATGCTTCATAAAAATATTATTATAGTATAGTAAACAATTTTTAATTTAGATACAATTATACTATCATATTAAATGTATGAAAATCGTATACAATCAAATATCTGATTATTTTACCAATTATTTTAACGAAATATGATAGGAGTAATAATTATATTATTTTTATTTTTCTGTTGATTATTAATAAGTATACAATATACATATAGTATTATAAATTAAAAGAAAGTGCTGCGAAGTAGGCTGATGAAAAATAAAACTTTTTAATAGTAATTTTCTCTTTTTTTTTAATTTTCGCTTTACACACTCCAACAACTGTGACTTTGAACTTATATATTAACGTTAAATTATATTTTCTTCCCTGTTGATACCTTGCTCATAATGACATTTTATAAACACTACCTAAAATTAAACTTGGCCAAACTTACATTATACCGCTGGAGAGGAAAAAAATAAGAACATTTTCTACACTTGCATGATCCTTGGGATAACGTAATTTATTTTAAGCTCTAACCAAATATACGTCAAGAACTCTTAGTTCTCTGCCACGGACTGAGTTTTCTATTCTTCGAGTATCTCGAGTACTTACTTTTTCATTCTATCCTTGAACAATAGAAGTGAAGATGAAGAAAATAAGAGATTTAGTAAGTGTATGGGTCAGTGATGTGTTCTTATTTTTAGTAACATTCTGCTGGTTGTTTAAGAGTGAAATCGATAGATATAGTTATTTTCTAAAAATAATATAGTTGGAAAATATATTTTGCCCCATTATCTGGACATTCAATAATTTTAAATTTATACACAAAATAAAATATAAAATAATCTAATACACCTATTCATTATACTGTCGTATTTTTATTTTATTCATATTATATTAAACTAGATTGACACGCTGCATTGGAATACATATTACACATTTTATTTATTTTTATCTATTATTCATAGGTGTTTTTACAACTTAAATTTTTCATTTCAATTCATTATTTACGTTTAAATGAATACTACAATTTATGTATGAAACTAAATAAATTCGTTTAAGACAGCTCCGGAATTACTATTTATTAGGAATGTAACGATTTTAAATTATGTAATAAAATGAACAGATGTTTTTATTAAATATATTTCTGTACTTCTGAGGTCTGTTATTATAAATATTTAATGTATTTATAATATTGCAATTTACAAGTATAGTAACACTGTATAGTTGTTACATAGCTATATACTTGTTAGACATTTAGATACATTTCCCTGGAACTCCCACCTTTGAATTTACCAACCAAACCCCGGGCTTTCGATTGTTGTCCGTTTGTCCTCGTTTATTCCAAAAATTGTGTCGTTTGCCTCCTAAGAGTTAGTTTTACCCTAAGCGGGTGTCCATGGGTGTCTCGAAAAAGTCTGTGAATTACTAAAAGAGCATACGAAAGAACCTTTGTTTTTTCCTATTTTACGATGTTTAAGTTTAAAGTTTTTTTTGTCGAATCATTAAATAAAGTATAGTAGTAACTTTCTAACTCGTATTGGTTTTTTTTTTTTAAAATATCGTCGTTGTTGAAACGCCTATAACAATATAAAAAATGTATTATTTTTTTTTATTATATGAAAATAACGAATATATTTCCTACAACCTTTATATCCGTGCCTATATATTAAAATGTCGTGTCATAAAAATATAATTTTAATACTTTATTGTAGTTTTAGCTCATACGAATTTCCCAAACATATAATATATATATTTTTTTTTTTGCGAACGATTGACACACGAAAGTGCCGAATGATGTAGAAATGTTTATTTGAAGATAAAGTATGCGAAAATCACTCAATGTTCCGAATAGTCATTACCGAAGGCACGATTTTATTTCAAGAGAGACATAATACATTTTTATTAGTACCTCATACCGGTATATATTATGTCAGTTTTTGTATACCTATATATAATAATACAATATATACATGCACCTTTTTGATTTCCGTAGAAAGGGTACACGATAGCATCGTTACAGTGCTCTGAAATAGTTAGATGCGTGTGTATGAGGTAGTTTCGTCGAGGAACTTTTTATTGGTAAAATGAATAAAACGGATCAAGGAGATTTGACATGTTATAAAAATATGTATAAATACGTATAAACAAAAAAAACCCCTATAAAACAATTTTATGAGATGAGTGTGAATACAATGAAGTTCAGGAGCGCATACGGGAAAAACTAAAATGAAATGTTCAAAAGTTAGATAGAAAGATCGGATATGAGAGCATATTTTGCGAAAAGCGTCTAATAGTATACTTAGTGTGATCGAGATCTAAGACGTTGTATTCAAAATTTGAAAACAAACGAGCGAAGGAAAAAAAAAATATTTATTTATATTTTCTAAGCAAAAACTTATAAACGCGCGTTTGAAATAAAAAAAAAAATAACTTTACAATATGAGATGTACAGCAGAGTCATTCGAATTGTCCGTTACGAACATGGTTGGAATTATAGTCGAACCAACAATATTGTGCGAGAAATAAAGTTTGAACCACTGTTTTACCATATAGCTGTGGATGTTATTAGCGTATAATATGAAACTTGACACAACATGCCATAAATGCCATAACTTATTCATGGCGAAACGTTATGCTAGAAATTTTCCAGGCGCGGTCATCGATAAATCGTACGTGTTAAGAGAACAATAAAGATAAATTCGCGTATTTTTAAATACCAAAGTTATTTACCATGCAATATTATTATGGCCTACAATATTGCACATCGCCATAAAATCTACGGTTATAGGACATGGTGAAGGTATATACTATAAAATTTAGACACGATTTAACACCGTTGTGTTGTGTAAAGAAAATGTGTTTTAACCGTTGAATGAACATTGTACACCTACGCAACGTGTTTTGTTAATAACACTACAGATAATTTTTTGGGTAGGTACCTAATAAAAACCCTATATCAGCCACCACTAAGTAACTTTTCATATATATTTGTATACATTAAAATATGTTCGTTCAAACGGGGAGAGATATTTATTTTTTTTTATTTAAAGTGAGCTTAATCTGCGATAAAAAAAAAAAAAAACAAATTAACACGCACCGACAAAGGTATGCAATAATAATATGTGTGTATATTTTTAGACATTTTCAGACCTATCACGTTGACGCATTATTTGATACGATCGTTGAGTGTTGTAGTCGTGTAGAGTTACTATTATGTGTTTAATATGTTTTTAATAACACTGTATTATGTATATTTTTAGTATTGTAATATCATGATTTTAATTTAAAAATTCCATTAAGCCTTTATTGTTACGGTATCAGTTCGGCATTGTGGTAATAATTTGTGTACAGAACTGAACGTTTCGGGGAATGGAAATGCTCGTGGTGTATTTTTTATTGCAATAAGTTGAAGACGGAGCGAGATAGATATCATAAGTGTCCTTGAAAATCTCATATTTGCAAAACCCGCAATAGGATTTCTACTCCACTCGCTGAAATAAGATCACAATCAAAGTTAATATGGAACAACCTAAACATAATAATAATAATACTTAATAGATATTCAATAACTGTTGAGCATTTTAGTTTGTCAACACAAATAAACCAAACCAACGCACATACATATATCCACGAATTATTGTGAGCCCCAATAGGTACTTCGCATAGACTACGGTTGTATTGTAAAAATAAACCTGTAAATAATATTATTGTTAAAGCCGTTCATGGGAATTAAGTTTGCAAAATGCGAGTGTATTATATTTTTTTTCATAACACCCGTATAGTGTATTTTATAGCGCAATCAATAACTGTATAATATTGGTTACATTTATTATTTAAACATTCAACATAGTACCTACTATTATCGCCTGTTTAATTAAACGACGTGATCTGAATTAAGCCCGATCAATTTAAGCTTAGGTATTCGTGTCTCTTAGTAAGGAATTTATTTTTCTTACAGGCAAAGGCCGTCATTTTGGTTAAAATATGTATTGAGATGACGTCACACTCGCGTGCGTTAGTGATTTCCTTTTTTACTTTGTCTTACTAACGTACAACATATTAAATTTGAGTTTAGTGTAACTATTTGGGAGTTATATTAAGCTTCATCATAAAATAATTATATCATAACAATCTAAGTTAAACATTTTGAAAAGAGGGTACTTTACAGATATATGGCAGGTGCCGAGTGGATCACTGTAATAGATGTGTTAAAATATTGTATTTAATGATATATTATTATAATATACGAAAAACGATTCTGAGCGAAGACAGCTTGTCAGCCTATATCACTAAGTATATTACATGATATGTTATTTTTTTTGTATTTCTATTAAAGTAATTTATTTTACTATTAGTATTGTGGGGTGAGTCGATTCAATTTTTGACAAAAACCTTGCATTTATTATTATTACTATAAGTCTATAACAATAATAAATAATATTTATACAATACTCGTATTATATTATTGTTATTGATTTTTGAGTCAATAATTTTTAGATATTTTAGTTACAGCATAAAGTACGTAATATATTCTATATTAGGGAATATTGTATTAAATTTTCAAACTTAGGCTATACAAATTGAAGATTTTACAAATGTTTCACTAAAAAATACTTATAATTTGTAAATGTTTAAGATTTTGACGAATTATGTCGAAATTTGAAATTGAAATATTTATAAAAAAAATATTGTGAAAATAAATTGTCCATATTTTTTTAATTACTAAATTAAGACACTAATAAGAAAAGCTTGTATTATATTGCTTATTAAAAAATTATCACCCATTTATAAAACTTTTATCGGCATCGTCTATAAAAAAATAAAATCAAAAATTTCAATCGTAAATAAATAACTCAAAAAGAGTCAACATATTTTGAAAATTATGTATAAAAACATGGATCAAAAATCAAAATTGATAAACATAAATAGACAGGTGAAAATGTCAAATTTCAACAGTTTTTTGTTTTTGCGTGGTAAAAAAATAATGAAATCTTTATTGTCAGAAATTGATTTAGAGTAAGACTACCCGTTTTTCCTTAATTTTAATTTTTGTTATTACCAATTATTAAGAAAAAGTACTAGATAATTTTTACTTTTGAACTCTCTCCCCTCACAACTAAATTCATTTTGCTGCCAGAAATTATGCCTTAACTTTAAAATTGAAACTTTTTTAATGCACCAGAGATATTATCATCTATGAAAAACAGAAAAAAGTCATCATTGTAAAATCAATACATTCGGAATTTCGCTCAAAATCTAAAACTGTATACAGAACATGTCGTAAGTTTTTAATAATGTTAGCATTTTAAAATAAGCTATAATTATTTTAAAATTTGAATATTTTATTTGACTAAAATCTACATTAAATTTAAAATATTAAAAACAGCCTTCGGCCTATATTATATTAATCTTACCTTTAAGTTTAATTATAAGTTAATTTATTTTAATATTAAAGATAAGAACACAAAAAATGTTTTTGCTTTTTTTGCAAATTTACCCTATGTAGATATGTTTGTTTATGACAGACACGTGCGGGTGTATCGTTATCTTCATATTTTAGCGTGGTTAACTAAATTAGTAGTAACCATATTATATTACATCAATGTACATTAGTAATATAACTACTTCAATAGTAAATACTACGAAGCATTATGTTTGGATATCACATTTGTTATACACGAGTCTTAGTCAAAGTACAGTGTTAATATTAACTTAGATTGATGTTTTTAATGTTTGAACACTTATACTGAATAAAATTGTGCGTAGTATACATTGTTTATGAGTGTGTAATAATAAGTAGGAATTATTATTGAAATGTCTATATTTCCACTAAAATCAATAATATTCTCGTTACGTCACGGATGTGTAACGGATTCACAAAACATACTACCACGAAGATGGAAATTACCTATACGAAAATAAGCTTTTTTTAAGCTAATTCATTGTTGCGTTCCTGGAAATCATTTAAATAATTTAATATGCGACTTCAACACGGATAATTAACCAGTAACCACTGGTTAGAAACTTTAAAACAAAAACCTATACATCAATTAGCAGTAGACATGATTTGACTTAATTACATAACTTACATAAATATTATACCTGTCCAATTGGAGACGTCCAGAGAAAATCGGTTTTTTACAAGACGTAAAATGGATTATAAGTGCCGGTGAACGTGTTATAGAAAGTCAACAACACTTGGCGCTAGTCTATTGATTTTCGATTACGAATTTAAACGATAAGTCTAAAAGCGAAACGCCGAACTGAGCGTACCGACTGTGGAAATACGTATTGTACGCCAAAAAAGTAATTATAATAATATCGTGAACATTCTATAGTGGAGCGAATTTATAATGAATACGCCTACCTGCCCTACCTATATAATGATATAGGTGTCTGCGCGTGGTTTGATCGTTCCGTTTAAACATAACGTGCCGTTTATGACTGCGGCAAATCGCTCGGGAAACGGTTATTAATTTGGATCCGATACAAAAACTGACGGTTTATCAGCGCGCCGTCAGATCAGTCGTTTAAACCCCCCCCCCCCCCCCGAAAACATGCGCGTTCCCGGGAATTTATTCCCTCGCACGCGGAATCCGTAATTAAAACTCACGACGCGAAACGTTCCGGCGCTGACCTTCCCCGCGCTTCGTGCCCGGCGCAGATAAAACGCGCGCGACCGGTGTGTGTGTGTGTGTGTGTGTGCGTCGTTGCACAGTTTCCGCGGCCGACAATGAATCCCGAGTAGCGGCGGGGTGACGGGGGGGGGGGAGGGGGGTCGGTGCGAAGGGTAGGTTTTGGTAAAAGGGTCGAAACCGACGGGGAGAACGGCCGCGAAGGGTTAAGACCGAGACGAGGCCGTGGTGCCGTGTGTTTGCGTTGTACCCCGAAAATGTTTATTGCACATTACCGAACACGCGCTTTTAAAAACTTTCTTCGTTTCTTACAGCGCAGGGTAAAAAGTGAATTAACCGAGGCCGAGGTGTGTAGTAGTACGGTATATATATATATATATATATAGTACGGCGCGGCGTTATACCGGAGTTGTGACTACGGTTACTACGACTCACCACCCGCTAAATCGACGCCGCCCCTCGTCCGCGCCGTATCATCCGTCCTGACCCACTAAGTCTTCGGCTAAGTTGAGTTTTAACACGTAATAACCACGCACCCGCTGCATCGGGTATAGCGATAAGTCTGACAAGGTATACTTTTAAATACACATATATATATATATTTGATACTCGGCAGTCGGAAAATAATAATAATACCTAAAATACGGGTTGACGGTCTGGTTGAAATGCTTATTGTGTGTTTCTATTTTATATAAATCTCTCTAAGACGTGGTGGCGCGGAAAATATATTTTTAAAAATGCGCGGAAGTTAAATTTAATACAATATTGTGATCAGAGGAATAAAAATTGAAAACCGCGTTTTGTTCGTATATAAAATACAACTTATGGCGTAAAATTAACACGTACGATTCCACAAGACCGTAACGATATACTTCTCGTAAAACAAATATAAATATATGTCTGTAACCGAATGGCATAACAACGCATTTTTGGAAATCATATAAATATGTATATCGCATCAATATAGATTAAAATTATAATATTGTATTTTTAATTATAACAAAAATTTCTGCTCCAAAAATGCAATAAAGTATGTATACCAATAAGTATGTATACCAAGTTTACATAACATCGAGGTAATGTGAAAATATTGAAAAAATATAAATTTTTAGTTTTTTATCTTTCCACCGTGTATTATTTTTATTCGTGATTTCGTGCAAAGCAATATTAAAAATCAAGTCTTGTTTTTTTATCATTTATATAGAAACAAAGGCGGCTTATTTATTTATTTTTTTTTTTTGTTCTTAATTTGTTTAAAAAGTGATAAATCTTCAGCCAGTGGCAGTGAAAAGGGTTTTAAATCGATATATTATCTTACAATTCACACGAGCCAATTGATATTTTCGATGCGTATAATATGCGCTTAAATGCCATTTTCTTATGGCTAACCAAACTGGGTTTTTGTAAACACTCCGACATTTAACTATTTTTTCGTTTTTTTTTCGTTTTATTTTTGTTTTTTTTTTTATTTTTTTTTTTACTTTTTTACGTGGCACGACTGAACAATGAGCTTTGAAATTCCTAAGAGACCAACCGTTCATTGGATTAAGTAAACGCCGTACCTATTCATTCTCATACTCTATCACGTGTCCTGAACATTAAAGACATTTGTAGAAACTCAATACAGAAATGCCACTTTTATTTTGTTTAAGATATGAATACAAATTTAAATATGAGAACCCTATTAACAAATTAAAAATTATACAAATCAATACCACAGTATTATAAAATATCAATAAGCGATAATGTATATAGTATTAAACACAAACAAACTTAATCAATTTTATTTTTTCTTTATTGCTATTGACCCGACCTTTTGTTATTCTAAAGTTTGAAATATTTTTGTTTTATAATGTAATCATTTTTCAAATGTGATTTATCATGTTGAAAAACAACTGCCTCTTAAATATAATTGTTATAACTTTGAAGATTAATTATTAGTATTGAATAGCCTGTTGAAAGGTTGGTAAATACGTATTATTATTTTTTAAATGTTCTACGAGGAAATATTTTCTATAGTTATTGATATACACATTTCATTATTTTAATAACAATAACCAAATATTCGTTTACCGTACGCAGTGGTGCATGAAATCATTGTAAAAATAACTTTTTTCACACAATAGTATTGGTATTGGGTGAAATTTTAATAAATGTCAAATTTTAAACGACTAATGTAATGTGGTTTTAGACAAACATTTGCGATATATATCTAACTTATATAAAATTTTATTTCTTAATTAGAACGAAATTATTACATTACACATAACATACTTTTAAATTTAAAATTATAATACATATTATGTTAGAAAAAAAAATATTATCATTTGTTTTCTCTACACTTATTAAAAAATATACTATACAGTAATAACATAAATAATAATAAGAAGAAATAAATCATTTAAGTATAATAAATAATAATACATTTTATAAATTAATTTTGTATTTTGTATTTAAAATTAAAAGCAATAATTGTTTTCAAAAGTTTGTTCGTATCAATTTGGGATTATTAATTTATTAGTTTGCAAATATTATTGATTATCATTTTTTTTTAAATTTTTTTATTTTTAGGTACTTTTTTATTGTTCTATTTTATATCAATCATTCAATTGTTGCTTTCAGTTTCATATTATTCCTGTTATATTTTATGTTATGAATTTATGGTAAGTGGTGATGTTATAACAACAAGTAATGATTTTTTTATGCAATCTGAACGTTTATTTTAGGACAATTCTTAGAAAGAACCACTATTATGTAACATACGTTTTCTTTAAAGAAAGTGTGTATTCTTAAACATACACTTTCAAAATGTCATCTTTCTAAAATTTGATATGATAAATTGTATTTATAGTAGATGTTAATCAAGTTTACTGAAATTATTTGAATATAACATTAACTTACCGCTCTAAAAAATAGATTCACTTTCTCTTAAAATCGGTTTTTTTTTTGTCGTGTAACGATGTAACATTGAACTCCAATTTAACACATTCATTAGAGTAATCTAATAAATTACGAGGTACACAATAATTTACTGTACAAAGTATTGAGAAACACAAAAGAAATGTTGATAAAATACAGAACTTAACGACACTGGTAAAATGTCGTAAGATTCACTAATAACCTGTTGGGAAAGTAAATTTCGATTAAAATTTTATTAACATAATAAATAGTTCAAATGTAATGTTTATTATTTATTATGTAGCTATTTAATACTATTATTATTTGTATTACAATAAATAATTAAATTATTGGTAGGTATAAAGTCTTTACTGTTGTTATATATTGTGATATATATATATATATATGTGTCTTTATTTAATTGGTTTAGATTAAAGTAAGTACTGAAATACCAAAAAAATTAAAGAATAACTAAATAAGTATGTTACATTAACTAGTATTAATTTAATATTTACTAAAACTCAACACACACTTAGATGGAGTAATTAGTGTCCGAATACTTAATTTTGACAATTGGTACTTAACTGGTTTCACGGAGATTTCAAATGTATTAATATTCATAGAAAATTCTCAACAGAAAGACAGTTTGAAAATCACAGTCAGTCCATGACAGGTATTATACATGGTCGTGCTAAAGAAGTTCACTGTACGAATATTGAATTAAGTAACTAATGTCTAACTACATGAGTTTAATATGAGTAAAGTTTTTACTGTAGTCATTAGAAATGTTTAATCTATAAAATATTACAATAATTACTAATTAGAATCGAATTTTTATCCATTAACAACAGAAAACATAGAAATTTATACATTTTACGTAAACAATGCCTGTGCTTAATTATAAATTCGAAAGTGTGAAATACATACTAAATATAAATATCATATTAAATCAATAGTAGACATGATTGTATAATACCATATAAGCCGATATAAATCGAATTATGTGAAATATATAATAATGGAATATTTTTTTAAGAACAAACAATCTTGGGTATCAAGATTATATATTTTAATAAATTTAAAGAATAAATACATTGTTCAATAATTTGAGAGATAGTTTTTGCCCCTTTGCCCCTTTACCACTTTCTATTCATCATTTATTATAATTTATTATAAGATTGTTTCTAGACATCACTAGCTTCAGTAAATTATTATAATTCACATTGATCATAAAGCGCAGGAGAAAACATATTCAACTAATACGTAACACAAGCTACCTACCTATTTTCCATTTCAAACATTTCTATACTTTGAATAATTGAAATATACCTTAACCAATTACAACAGACATCTTTGATTAAAACCGATAGTTACTCATTAAAGTCTTAGCAGTGCCCATGCAATTAATCATCATAAGTTATGATTCATAACATAATATTTAATTTACCACAATACATTAAGATTCCAATTGAGTACAAAGAGAATAAGTTTTATATAACTATAATGCAAAAACGAATACAAACATCTCATGCAACGGTATTGACTGGGACCTTAGATACATAACATAATATAACTATATATATATAATATATATAAGTAAAATGAATAATAATAATAAAATTACCTTATTTAATAATAATGTGTATTACAGTATTTTTTGTACGTTGTAGGTATATTTGTTTTCTATAAGGCGTATAATATGATGTATTCGCATTTTTTCTGCGAAAATAGACTGAATAAAAATTTAAAAAAAAAAGTATCTATAAGAAAAAATAAATATTGAATTCAGAATACGAATGATACCTTTAGAAAGAAAAAGAAAAACTATAACTGACACAAATAAAAAAAAATTAAATATTTATTCAACATTTTAATGTAAATAAAGATATAAATTTCAGATAATTTCTGTAACTATCAGAGAGTAACTTACTTATATTTATATTTTCTAATTATTAAAGTTATTAACAAGTAATCATCTGATGCAAATATTTATAGTAAATTTCTAGTCGACATATTTTATTTAAAATTTTAATAAAAAATGAAAATTTCAGGTTCTCGACTTGCAACTCTTGGTCAAATTTAGAAATGTACACATTTAGTTCTTATAATTTCGGGTAAGTATTTATTTTAGTTAAATATTTCATTTTAAGTCCTGCAACGTATGAACATTTTTTATTCTATATAATGTTATACTGTTTTAACTATTATTAAAAAAACTGAAATAACTTTTCCATCGCATTCCCTAGACTCTTGAAACATATCACAGTTGGATAATAATATGTGCAAATGTTCGTATTATTATAATATTAACACTAGACCTCATCGAAATACAAAGATATTATTTTCTTTTTTTCAAAGATCAATAACAATAGATACGTTACAGTGGTCCCAATACCAATCCATATTGGAACGGAAACACGCGGAAAATCCAAAAGACCTTTTCGGAAATAAATACAGCAGTGTAGTACTGTATTTACGTCCGTGACCTGTTCTTCCGGTCAGTTAACGTGCGTTTTATGTTTTTCGTCAGATATAGAAAAACCGTCATAAACTTCTCTCCGACGATTCGATTATAATATACACGTTAGGCCATATTAATATTTTACGCGGACTTTTCGGACCGCCATAAACACTTTCCTTTTACATATATATTATCGTCGTTATAATGACAATTGTTATAACCATTGTCATTAGTCTATATGCTGTTTGTTATCGCATGAGAATATTAATTATTGCACTCACCGTGGCCGTTCCGGGTTTTACGGTGGCGCATGGGAGAATTGCGGTGCCGCCGATCTGTGACGTGACAACGGTGCCGTTCTCGGTGACGAACATGTTGTCCGGATTTCCGAGCTCGTTAATCAGTGCGTTCCCCGGGGCATAGTCGACCGCCGATGAAGATCTCGACAAATGGCGTTTGTGGTGGTGCACTCTCTGCTTCCTGCTGCTGTTCAACTACCGCCTCGCGCGAACCGCCTCTAACGTCATCGTTGTCAGCTTGTACTCCGCCACCGCCGACGTCTGAAAAGGCAAAAGGATTCGTCAGTCTGATTAAAACGCAAAACACTAGTTTTGTGTGTTGCCAATGTACGATGGCATAAAGATATATTTTTGCACCGCGAATGGGATTGTGCAAATGCAGTTGCCATTAAATTGTCGACGACAATATTATTGTACATTTCACTTTTAACATCGATTTACATACTTCTCAAATTAAATGCACATATATATATATATATATATATATATATATAATTTTTATTATCAATGTCCAAAATGTATAGCATTTTAAGTTGTTTAAATGTTTGATTTCATTCGTATGATGCACGTATTTTGAACGTCTCAAAACGTCTTAATTTTATTATCATATCTTAGTAAACAATTTTTATTATTAAGATATAAATTAACAGAAAATATTTTAATTTTTTCATAAATTAGCTGTCATAATATAATTTATTAAAAAATTATTCATAAATATCTGAAAAAAATATTTTTTTTATATACTCGTATTTAAGTTTCAACTGCTAAGGTTATTGCCGTTATTAGAATTTCCAAAAATATTTTTGTTTCAGTGAAACTTTACATATTTTGAAGCCTGACAAATATTTTTAATATTCTTAATCAGTTAATGATAATTTAATACATTTTAATTTTAATCAAATTAATCATGAATGTAAATGTAAAAATGCATCAAATATACACCTTAACGAAGCATATTTCATAAATTATGTAAAAACTTCCACACTAGTAAAATAAAATTTAGAATTTAAACTATTTGCATATAAAACTTATTTGAATATTACTTTACTGTAATTTATTGTATTGTGAAATACAGATGACTATGCAAAAAATATCTTTAATTAAAAATAAAATTAAAAAAAAATAATAATAATCTATGCTATGTATAGTATTGTTACGCTGTATATTAAATCAAATAATAAAAATGTTGCCTTTGTGCTAATCATATTAAGAAAAACAAAATTATATAAATGACAAGTATTGATACAATTTTACAGTTACAAAATTACTCTTGCAAAATTATAGAAGATCGATCTAACAGTTTTTACATTACTTAGTTATTCAAATCGAGGCATGCAATATGGCTATAAGTCCTTTTCTGGTTATTATATTCATGTACCATAAGAACTGCATTTGAATATTGGTGAATGTGATTAATTTATAAATAATTAAAATAGTCAACAATCTGAATGATTTTCAACAAATTGTTTTGATATCAAAAACTATACCTTCAGAAAAATGTATTTGTTAACTTACATTTGCTTTTTTAAACCTTAATTTAATGTATGATTCAAATGATTCACTAAGATTTTAATTAAAATATTTTTTTTAATCACTTGTAAAAATATTCAGCTTTAATAATTTAAATAAAAACGGATGACAAATTTAATTATTGTATTCAAAAAGCTGTTTATTTTTTTGAAATACTTATAAACAATAAATAGTGTATACAATATATTATTTAAAATAAAAAAAAATACTTTGGGTTGATACATATTACGAAATTGTGTTTTGAATGTTTAATAGGTACTTATAAATATACATATTTGATTCAATATATTATGTAATATGCATTTTTACACACGTACACACATAAAATCGCACATGAAAATTACACAAAAAAAAGGGACTGCGCGCTACTATTACACTATACTTTAATAGCTACTTCTACTGCTACCACCATTGCAGTCACGGGTGATAAAGTTGGTTTTACGATTGGGACGGAACTAATGATGATTGAGGCTTCCGCCGATTCGCAGATTTGTTTGCGCCGCGCTGTACACAGCGTAATACCATTAGATACGACAAAGTATAAGCTCAGAAACGTACGTCATGCGTATATTATTCAGAATCGATGTGCGTGTAAGATATTTTTCCGGCGTCTATTGTCGACTATAATATTGCAATTTCAATTTGTTTGTCGAAGTATAAAATAACTTTCGGAACAATGTTCGTCTTTTGTCTGAATTTTAATTCATCTCAAAGTGCAATTACAGTTTTAAATTTAAATATACAACTGGTGGCATCCGTTAGAGAATCGTGTTTTGGTACGAGACATAATAATAATAATAAATATAATGGCGTATGTGTATACAGTGTACCTCAAGGTATCATTAACAGAAAAGAAAACTAGTTAGATTTGTAGACGTTTGTCGGTGGATTGTAATACGAAACATTATAGAACACCCCAGAGGTTTCCCTGGCCCCAAAGGTACAGTAACTCTTTCTATGTATAATACAGCGACGAAGCTATCAGAGTTATCGCCGACATTTCAAAAAGTTATGGGATGTGGTTTATTTATTTATTTTTCACTGTTCACAGTATATTATTTACTTAACACGTGCCAGTTTTTATATGGGTAAGTAGAAAGTATGTAATCAACCCCAACGAGACGGATAATGGAAAAAATGGATCGCCATGGATATTAGCGATATTATTGCAACGAAAAAAAGTTATGTGTAATTAAGTACAATATAATAACACGAGCTAATCAATTTGATTACAATATCGTATTAAAGAAAATATAATACACAAAATAAAATATGATTCTTTTTTATATATTGTTATGTTTTATTATTTACACTAATATCACAGAATAAATCTGACTAATAGTAAACATTATATTACACGTATCATTATTTACTTTCAACCATTCGATTGATCTGTATCAATTATATAAATATATATATTATATATTTAACATTTATAAGTATATTAATTTGTTAATATCGAATAATGTTAATTTAACTCATTAAATTGGAAACAAGTTTTCACCAACCAAAATAATTATTATAAAATTTATCAATATTACATTTTGCACATTACTTTTGCATTGGTAATGCTTGTATTTAAATGTTAAAATTAGTTTTGTTTATTTTGTCAATTTTACAGTATGAAAATCGAGGTAGATTATCGCTCAGTATAGATTTGATCTAATACCCTAAACGTGGTAGACAACTACCAAAAACTACCAAAACTATATTATTATAATTATATGCAGCCATGCAAGGCATTGGAAATTGTATCATTAAACCATTTAAACAAAAGAAACTAAAAGAAAAATAATATTATAAACTTAAAATCTGCAAGTTATGATTATTTATTGTTACCTTTTGGCGCGTACAATTTGTGTATTATCAACTGTTTGGATTATTTATATTTTATTCAGACTTTAATATACAACTTATATATATATAACATGTTATATTATATTCTCGGGGGGTTCTTTTTGTTCAATTTATATATTAAGCGTTTTTTAAGCTATCAGAAAAATAGAGTGAGAAAGAACCATACGGATAAGAGGTTGCGAATAAATAATTCTAGGTCGTGAATGGAGAAAATAAATCCTCTAGGTAAAAGGTGTTAATGCGGTAGCGGTCTCCGAAGGTACGGCCGTGATCTAATCTAATAAAATACGAGTGCCCTTCTCCGCGTCGAATACACTGAGGGTCAGATTCCATTTCTCGGTCCGAAGAAGCGCGTCAGCGTGCACGTTACAGGAGTAAGAGAGAGTAAGAGAATAATAGAGTGAGATAGAGACGGAAAGAGAGAGATAGAAAGAGGAGAGCAAGAGAGAGAGAGAGAGAAATAAATAAACGTGGAGACACAAATACATACCCAAAGGAGACGACTATTTTTCCATCTCTGTTGCCATTTGGAAAAAAAATGAAAGGACACAAAGTAGCAGAAGGAAAAGACGGTATAAGCTCACCGAATCCTGAATTATGTCAACGACAGTGGTTTGCTATTTATCAACTTGCGTCTCTTCTTGAACACAGCCCCCGAAATTTGGGGCAGTGTGGTGGTAGTGCCTGCGAAAACACCCCTTTTATTCGCCGGTCCATTTATATGCAAATCACTTGCGAGTAGAGAATCTCGGGGTCGGTTTTTGTTTGTTATTATCATAACCAATGCAACAACAAAATCAATTCGGTGACAAAGTGACAATCTAAAAACAAATTTTGCAATTAATGTTTCTTTATTCTCGTCTTATTACTATTCGAACGAATACTACACGATACTGCTGAACCCGGATCGCATATTACACCAGTTTTAAATTGAAATTATTCGATCGTAAATACAAAAGAATGACGACTAATACGAGGGTGTTTCATTCCTTAAGACATTTTATTATTACGACTCAGCTTTCAATATTATCTACGCAATAAAAGAAAATTACATAGGACCCATTTACATAACACTAACAAAACCTTAATAAGCTTAAAGTTATTGTACATTTTTCTGATTTTAGAACTAGAAACAATGTATTTAATCGAACAATTAAAATTGTATAGAAGTGTACGCATGCAACCAATACAACATGAATTAAAGTTAATTTTCTTCACCTGATGAAAATTATAAGTTATTCGATAAGAAATTCTAATAACTTAATAAAGTACATAATATTATAATATAATGCAATAATTGGAAAATTTCAAGGATAAACATTTAGTTAATGCTTATGAGAAAATAGCTAACATTATGTATGTTTTACATGATTTATCAAGAAAATAGACTATAAAGTTTATAGTTTATCTAAATATAAAGATATGTGTAATATTTTGTAAGGAGGTCAGGAGGTGTAAAATTAATTTCCGCTAAAAATTATACCATATAATTACATTTTCAAATTAATTATGTACCATATAAGTACTTGTTTACACTTTGTCTATATTTAATTTAGGTACTAACACTACAGTGATTTTCATTTTATAATAACTTAATTAACATTTACAATATATAGTCAATGCATGAGTAAGTAATAGCCAGTTATGATTTTATATTGCTTTTAAACGTAATACCGTCTAAAGCCAGGTTGCTTAAACAATTACTAAACATTTAATGAATCAATTATGAAGTAATGGTCTTTTAAAAATGAAAAATTTAGTAGCCCATCGCCCACGATTGGGCCATTATATTTTAGTGTAACATTAAATAAATTGTTTTTTATGCAACTCGGTATTTGTATGCAGCGCGGCAAATAATCGTATACCAGTTGCCCGTTGTTACCCTCACTTAATTATTACTACAAATTACAAAGGGTTATAAATTATAATATTATGTTTAAATTACCTAAAAATCAATAACGTCTTTATTTCCTTTACAGAACGACTTAAGCATATTATCTACAACAAATGTTCAAGTATAAAACGACTACATGTAAATACGTTATGCCTACGATAAAAGAGAGTTTACATAATTCAAGTGTTTTTGAATAACAAATATACATTTTGTCGAAACCCAATATCTGTTTCACTTCATTTTAATAGGTACAATTTTCAGATTTATATATATTTACGTCTTATTTATTGTATAAATATTTTTTCGGTCGCATACATTCAATAAATAATTTATTGTTAATGTAGTTGGACTGGACGAAGTGTCATCAGTGGGTGGCTTCTTCACTCAAGATTTTCCTCCTGTAATATTATAGCCTATATTCTTATTGTGCCTTGTGTACAGATTGTATATATATTAATAAAGAAAAAAAAAATGTAGTTGGATTAAAATATGTCCTCGTTATTATGATTTATTTTTTCTATTAATATTTTTTGAATACACTTTCTCTATAACTATTATTTTAGATTTTGCGTGGAACATTGAATGTATTGGTATAATGGTAATATACACTTGTAGCCAAATATCCTCAAACATATTAGGGACACATCGTTTCCACTTATTATCGTTATTACAAAATCATACAATAAAAGACTATTTAGTATCTCTACATTGTATAAATAAGAAATTTACAAGAAACTTTTATACTTGTTTCAATATGTATTTTTATTCTATTGAAGTTCATCATATTGTATGAGCTACATTTTAAATGTGTTCTCTTTCACAGAAATTATATCTTACCATACACGGTATAGATACCATGTATTTAGTCATCTTAAACTTAGGTCACGACGGAAAAAACTAACACCTTTTATTCATACTAAGAATTTATACAATTCTAGAGAAACTGCACAAAACTTCAACTCTTCAAACTGAAATTTCAAGTCTATAAAAAAAAAAGAAAGATGAAAAGGTTACCAAAGGCAACTGTTTCATATTATATTATTGGTTAAATAAATAAATAGTTTCAAAGTCAGATAGCTTTAAGTGAGTTCCTTTTTTTCACGTTACGTTTTTGTCAATCGTATAAAATAAGTACAGTGGTATTATTTGATGAATTACTTATAACTTATTAAATATAAATAGAAAAGGAATTCGTTAGTACATATACAATTATTCAATTTAATACAAAAATAATATAAGCATATTTCTGTCATTGATATTATTTTAAATCAGAGATATTCTATTACAAAGTAAGGATTATGTATTCAACAATGCAACAAATTGTAGAACTTTAATCACCTAGATTTAGTTATAAATAATGTTTAAATGTTTTGACTTAAAGCTGTATTATAAATATTTTTTCAAACCATCTTAAAAATTAAATACCTTTATTAATACAAAAATAATATGGTTAAAAAAAACTTTATTTGATTAATTATCTTTGACTCTCAAAATTCCAAGTCAATTATTGACAATTATTAATAAACTTTTCAACCATTATAATAATGTGTAATCACCCCTTATTTATCATTTTAAAACTTCACTATAATAATATATTGTATTATACAAGAGTAGTCAAACTCGATAAAATATCAAAATATATGAAAATTATACAATATAATGGGTCTAATGATGCAATATTGAATACATTTATCAACTAAGATAAAATTAAGAACCTACCCCTATTATTATTCGTTAATACAGATAAAGTTATTATTAATATTTTATGAAAAATGTAAAAATGAAAAATTTTAATTTAATTTTTTACTTGAGAGAGTGACAGCCATCATTTACACACCAAATAAAAAAGTATCAAATGATAAAGAAACCTAATATAAACGCTACATGGAAGTAAATCGGGAACACATCAAATGTTACAAAATCTCATTTTAAATTCTCAACGGAGCATAAGAGCTATTGGTTTTACAATGATGCGTATATATATATTTTTTTTTTAGACAAACCTTTTTGGGCCAGTTAACCCTAAGTGTCATTTAAAAGTATCGATGGCTTGGAAATTTAACAACCATTATATTTCAAATAGCGCTTTTTATATTTTATTAAAAGTTACAAATCTATATATATATATAACCCATAAAATTATTTTAGCGTCCACAATTTAAAATAAAATTGATTTTGGTTTCGTTTGTTATTTTATAACACTATAGACACTATATATTTTAGTATTTTATTTTAATAAATCATCATCATTTATTATTTCTGATTTATAACTTTCCAAATAAACTGTACATTTGAATATTGGTATTTTTGAATGATTATCACACTTTGTTTTTTGAAAAAAATATGTTGGTTATTTCACACATTTTATAGAACTGCTTAAAAAAAATATTTACCTTAATATGTTTTTATTTTATATGTTAATACTGAAATATCGTTACTCTATTTTTTTTTCTTATTATGTCTAATACATCGGTCTTGATAAATATATACTTAACGGTTCACAATGATCAGACAGAGAAGAGTTCACCCGACCGACGTTCATTGCCAATCTTTCGGTGCTTATTGAATCGATGTGCAGTACAATTTGGACTCCGAACCCTATAGATCGCTGAATGCCTGCTTAGCGATGCCGATGTGTAAATATCGAAATTTGTAGCACATAATCTAACGTCACTGGAGAAATTATTTAGACTCTCTGCGTCTTTGAAAACGCGCATAATATACACACTCGCGTACATCATATGCGCGTAGAAGTGGATTTAGCATCGTTATTTATTAAAAGGAAATCATTCAAAGCGAGTCGAATCCATGTCACGACCACAAAGTCCTACAACACATGTGCCGTCGTTCGTATACATATATATATATATATATATATAGTATCCGTTCCTTGCACGCTGCCCCCAATCGCGTTTACCCTCTTTCCGACACGAAACGGGACGCTTCAAATAGGTTAGATATAATAATATTATGCAAACGAGCATATCATTATTAATATTAATCTACCCCTAATCTCACTCTAACACACACGCGCACACACACTCGCGCACACTCCGTCTTTACCACACATATATTGTGTTCAAGTCGCGTTGAAAGATTAGCCGTATAAAGAGAACGCTGTCCCTTCGCGTCCGCATATTATAATACACATTTATAATATCACGCACATGCCCGCGCCCCGTCGATATCCTAAATAATATATATATATATAGCTATACACATTTGCAGAAACCAACTTCCGCGTCCCGCGCACCGCCCGCCCGTCCAGTAAACCACTATATAGGCTATATTATTATACGGCAGTCCTTTCGATAGGCATATATTTTATAGTTATATATAATGTATTATCTTGTCGGAATGGGAGGTACGTAGTCTGTCTGTGCGTATGTCTGTCGGTCGGTCGGTCGACCGCATGCGTGAATAATATAATATCGCCCGTGCTATTATTATAATTTTATTATTATTATTATTATTATTGGACGCATGCGTTTTATGAACGGCGGCGGTGGCCTAATAACATGCACAGGGCAGCGGAAGAGCATATTACATTATATGTATATCGTTTTAATGGCGACGTCCAAACGACGACGATAAATTATTATGCGGTAAAATCGACATTTTGAAATAAAAAAAAAAAATGTTAAAAAAATGTCAAAAATCATCTAATAATATTATTATCATAATCCATCGACCGGTGTGGTCGGGTTGCGTTATATTATAAGGTATATAATATGTATACAGTTATTACAATACGGCGGCGTCGGCGTTCGTAATTATTATCATATTATTATTTCTATTGTCGTCGTCATCATCGCTGTCGCGAGACCATTATTATATTTATACACCGCACGAGTGAATAATTTGTATAATATCTGATCCGAGGATGCGCCTTGAGGTTAACACTATATATTATATGCTCATAGGCGTGCGCAGACTTTTGGTTCCGGTGGTGCACACTAAACATTAGGGCCCACAATAATTTTGAAAATAATTATGGATACAGACAAATGATTTAAAGATATTAAATGCAATAAAAATATTTTTTTTATTATTATTCGTTCTAAAACATATTACATAACAATACATAAATATATAGAGATATACAATCTTTAATCTTATAATGATAATCGACGTTTAAAAGGTATATCATTTTTGAATTCGTCAATAATTTCATTAAAATCTAATTTACATGCTAGTTCTTGTTCTGTGAATATTAGTAGTAATGATTCTAGTCTATCTTGGCACATAGTACATCTGAGTTTATTTTTTACAATGCTTAATTTGGAAAATACCCTTTCACATGTGCAGATTTAAAATGTACACTTAATTAATAATAAGGGCCCTTGTCGTTTTTGGTGAAGGGTCCGGGGGTGCCTGGGCACCCCCGGCACCCCCTGTGCGCACGCCTATGTATATGCTGTGCCGCCGACAATAATATAATAGAATACATTCCGCCCACGACACCGTACCGCTGACCACTGCAGGTCAGGCTCGCATCCGTGTCAATGACAACAAACGAGAGTCGTACCGCTACCTAAACGATACCGAATAATGGCAATCAAACACCGTTTACAATAGCGCAGGTTATCGCCGATATAACGGCCGACTCTGTGAAATATCCCCAAAAGTCGTCCGGAGAAGGAAACTTACTATAATAATTATTACGAAGACTACACACCAAACATATTGAATTCGGTCAAAGGAGCTTATACCGTTGTAATAATACTAACCTACCCAGGTTAGTGACCTACCTATTATCATTTTTTTTTTTTTTTGTATATCACTTATATATTACCGCAATATTTATATTTCTAGTGATGTAAATGCGTATGATATTTATAAAAATCGTTGTAAAATTAGAAAAAAAAATTAAAATTAAAATTACAGGCGCGTATATTAGATTTTTAGCGTAACTTGACATTGAGTAGGTTAGGTAGTGATGTACTCGATTTTAATTCAATGATAAATCATAAACGCAGAGGAAAAACGATTTCTAAAGACATTTTATTTAATAATTTATTCAATTAATTACTATCAAAAAATTTATTTTTGAATTGGCAATTTGATGGTTGAGCTAATTTTTGTAAAGACATCGCAAATGCATACATTATTATTTAATAAATAATGTGATATTACGAGTTTTAGTCAATACCCTCGGGACGGTGTGAATAGATTTGTGGTAAAAATGTACTTATTTCGTGATTTGTTTTTAGTTTGTCCGATTATTTTTAAAAGTACTGAAAAATATATAACTTTTGATCCCTTCGATATATTTTGTTGGCCGCCAATCGATCGAACTGATCAACAAGTAAGAACAAAACGGCGAATATTGTTTTATATATATATTATATTACACTATCACTTTAAACCGCAATATAAATTTATTGACAGACAATATGAAGTTTGTGCTTTTAAACCAGTGAGTGGTGTTCCGACCTGTCTGTGAGTGTCTATCAATATTATTTTCATACTGTGTCAAATCTTCTCTGAACTGTTTCTTAAACTTTTGTAAAACTTTGTAAAACTGTCTGACGACTACTATCTTCAGGTTATTTTTATTGTCTTATACCTGGATGAGGGTGAAGGGTGACTATACACAATAATGAGTGTTGGATTTAAGTTTAACAATTATTACTTGGTATTTCCTTTTTGGTTGCTGTATTGGAATCCTTACACTTGTAAATGCCAGTGACATTTGGCAATATTTTAGTCTCGTTGTTCCCCAGGTATGACTATATTATTAGTTATCACATTAGAAACGATAAGGCTTGAAACAATATTGTATATTAATAATTAACCTATATATTATTATATTTTCGATGAATAAATAAAATAACTAATGGCAAACAGGAAAAGCATAATTTAAAAAATAACGTACAATATTATAAACTTAATTAGTCGATAACTACAAAATCTAATATGTTATACATCATATTAATACAAAATAATTTTCAAATCAAATTTAATAGTAATTTATCCATTTTCAGTTTTTTAACAATTTGGACTACAATAGGTATTATTAGTTGTACTCGTATTTGCTATTTGATTATAAAATAACATTATTAAATTTAAATTAATAATTATTACCAAACGAACATCGATTTTTCTATGATATAATGTATCACTTATATTTTGTTTTATACTTGTCGGACTCTAAAAAGCAATACAATATGTTTTACAGTAATGACCATATAATTAAAATTTAGATTAAACACGTTTTCGCAATAAATAATAAAACATTCACTTACGCAACCAACCAGCTGTTGCATTTTAACACAACCGAGCAATGTAAGCACTATAGTAATGGAGACTGTAAAAGAGTCACATGGTTTAAATGCGAAGTGAGTCTCTCGTATATGGCATTATTGTTCATTTTAACACACGTACGTTTGTTGTAATGTCCGATTTACGAAAATACCATTCCTTCATAATCGATTTAAACCGTTGGCATTATTGGTGGTCAGCTGGTAGACAGGCAGGACGTGGTTCTATTACAATAGCTATATATTGCTTACTGAGAGTAAAACATAGTAAAGAAATCATAAAGTTTTGCACAATCGACGAAAAGTTTTTTTGCACTTACAGAGAAGTTTTGGTTTTGGAGTGAACAATGGGGAAACAATACTTTCAAAACAAAGTATTTCACTAGTCCTGTTCACGAAAAACGTATCCCGAAGGATTAAAAAAACGACACCGGAAAAAAAAAACGGCAGTAATAACAATCTACCGCCACTGGAGATAGTAGGGTTTTCTGGTAGACATCAAATTTACGATTGTAATCAAAAAGTCTTCTACGTTTCCGGTATGCGCGCTCCAGCCGGAAATAGAACCGCAAACCAACGGTTTTCACTAGTCCACGACGACGAGATTTTTCTTTATCACATCTCCACCCTCAGTCGTATTCGAGGACCATTATATTTATTGGGATTTTGGCTAATAGGCTTATGGGTTAGTTTCAGTACGTTGAAGGTTTGAGAAATCGAAAATAAATGCCGGTACTCGAGAAGAAAATAATAATATATTCTCCGATATTGTCCGTTTTGAAAATTGGACTCCGCTAACAGCGCCACCCCTTGATAAAGTCACACCACTAGCCAATGGCTATAAATTATCGAAAGGGTCTTAACGACGTCACCGCTGCAACCACGTTATATGCCCTATAGTGATATATTATTCAAATTGTAGTACACTTTAGTAGTCGGAGAACGGGGCCACTATAGTATATGGATAAAAAGTAAAAACCTTTTTAAATTCGTTAACGTTCCGACTGAATTTCCAATTTAATAAGTAATAATGTGAATTCATATCAGATAATTCGACATGTATCGATATTAAGTCATAAATATGACTTGAAATTATAAATAATTTAAAAATGGAAATAATAATTTAAAAATATATAATCCAGGATAAAAATTTTTGAAAAACGTATTCAATTTTTAATAATATTATCAACTAATTTTGAAAATTTGAAATTTCTATAAGTAGCCCAAATTATATTTTCCATAATAATACCATGTATATTGTATATACATTATACAATAATAATGTGTAAAAATATGTTGGTGAAATTTTCAAGTATCTGTGGATATTTGTTTCAAATTAATAAAAAAAGATTCAGAAAATTAATCCAAAATGAAAAAATTAGGTATACCTATTTTATATTTTTTATCTAAGAAATGAATAGTGTATAAGTAATACAGATATTCAAAGACAGTGGTAATTTAATTTTTTATTATATAGTTTTAAAAGTGTTTAAATAAACATAGTTTAGCAGAATATTATAGCCTTATAGTTTTTAATGAAAGAAAGGTAATTTTATTAAATCTATTCCGTCCCTTAAATGATATAGATCGTTTTTTGGTTAAATGTTTAAAACAAATAACACATAATAAGGATATAATAAAGCACACAGGCGACAGTAGAACAGAATATATACTTTTTTTCGTTTAATATTGCCACTGACTTCAAAAGAATTCTGACATAAAACCACTTTGTGTGCAAATACCGAAAGTAGCGCCTTAAAGTTTCTTACATTTCATATCAAATAATTGAATACCAGTTATGTCTATCTCCTGGAAAATAATATAGAACAACAAAATTAAAGTTATAAGATGTGAAAAGAGAGTAAGATTAGTTACATAATAATTGGCTGTCTGTAAAATAGATAAATACTTAGGATTAATGGTAAAAATACGAAGGCGATTACACATGGTCGAAATAGAGAATAATGTAAAAGGTATAAATAACCAGTAACGGCTACAGAACAGTAGAAACGCGATGACCCTTTATGCGCCTGATCCTTATTGCTTATATTGATCACAAAAAAAATGTTATTCTAGATTCTGTTATTTAACCTACCATTTTATGGTATTTTTATGTAAATTTTAAATAAGTTACGGCGTATATATTTTTATATTATATTTAAAACAAGTTAAAAATAAAAGGAAATATTCATTACTCATTATAACATCTATTTGGTTGACACCGTACGAATTATTTGTAATTTACCAAATACACAAAAATATTATAATATTATAAATTATTTGAACTTTCTTTTTTCGTCAAATCTAATCTATTCTTTAAATATTCTATTAGAATTCACTAATACTATTAAATATTTTATGTTATTTATTCATAATGTAGAAATAAGTGAAACAATACGACTACCAAAGTGTTTACGGACTACAGGGAATCGTATTGAAATTTAGATTTTATAACGATAGGAGTAAACATAAATCTATTTTGAGAAATACTTAATAACGTTTTAAGTGACAACTGACGAATCAATTGCATAGATAAGCGATATTATATTTAGTAGCAACTAAGTAATAATCAACAGAAAACCATTAGGTTATTTGGCGTTTAGGTTCACACCGTTTTGAGACTAAAAGGAAGTAATAATGGTATAAACAACTGAATGCTGACTCAATGAGACTGACTCATCTTTACCTCTTCAGTGTTGTCATACCAATGCTATATAATGGCTTACAATTTATCTTATTGTGATATTAATTTGTCACGTCTTAAACTATTATTTATTATCGTGCGCAACTCAATATAACTTACAGTTGTTATTTCTTAGTAATATATGTTATTAATGAAATGGCTATTTAAATACCTACGACCTATCTATTATGTATAAGACATCAAGTGTTGTCACTCGTAATTATTAAGTAACCCGTCAATCACCACATTTTATTGCGCCTTTTAATATTGGTTGGTAGTTGAGTCAAACACTTATTATTTTGTATAGTTTTAGTACGTATTATGTAAAAAACTAAAAGATCAAATCGAATTGATCGAAAAATTAATTCTAACTTTTATTTAACCGTTTATGAAACATTTCAGATTTTTGGTATATATAATAAATACATTATTTAATACGTCGTATTTAAACTTATATTTTTGTATACCTATATTTATCGGTTGTAGTATATTGTAACTGTAACATGATGTCCATTAAATTTGTTAACTTTATTTTAAAAATATTAACCTACTAATTACAGAATAATTTGCAAAAAGAATAATGTAGAATTTACGTAACATATATATACGTATATAAATTGTTATTAAAAATATAGTTTCCAAGTGAGAATATACATATGTGTGACATAGCTATCATAGGATGTTTATAAACTGGTTAAAATCATTTGAAAAACCAATAATGAACTCTTGTTATTCTAAATCGGGTTTTATACACAGTAGAACAATTAAAATAACAAAACACCACGAATAATTAATCAGCAAAAATATATAAAATAAAAACAGCACAAACGTATACAATGCATGTAATAGACATTGTAAAAAATGATAGGCGTAACCAAAACAAATAATAACCCAAAAGAACCCCAATAGAACAATAATATTATAGAAGAGAGAGTAAAAAAGGGCCTAAATCATTTAATTATACATCTACTGTTGACACATAAACATATCTATAAAAATCTGAAAAATGTCAAAACTCGTAATGACCAACACTATAATATATATATATATATAGTATATTATATTACCAAAATTTAAATAACTATAACTGATAAATTAGAATTATTAAGTTTGATAAGAAAATTGGTGACCCCGTAATCATTAAACCCAACATAAATTAAACATACGTGATATAAAACAATACCTAGAAATGACAAGAATTTGTATTGCACAAATGTATCACTTGGTATGGAGACATTAATTAATATATCCATAAATATCTGTTATACTGTTAAACCCTCTATCAAAAAACTATATATAAAAAAAAATAGAATATCAAACGTCAAAATTATCAAAAGTTCGATTACGTTATTCTTATTAGCCATAAATTACACAATAACCTAAATTATTAAACAACCAGTGAACGCTATTCTCTTTGTCGCCAATTAAAATATTTGTGGTCGAACTGTTGAAGCCAAAATAAAAAAATCTGTACAACACTCCCTTTTACCAAACACAAATAAAAATAAAGTTAAATTTTAAATGACAATGCAATTCTAAACAAAAATACAATCAAAATACTTAGAATTTATTTCAATAATAAATTTAACTGTGTAAAGCACATTGAATTCCTAAAATCTACTATAATAAAACAATTAAACATAATGCAAATTAAAAGTCTCATAAAATATGCAAGAAACGAACCAATATATTTTATCAAAATAGCTAAGTTATCATCTCAAAAAATATTAGAAACTGAAATCAACTACAACACAAGATTTAAAACTAGAGCATTGCGATAGATCGCCATTTAAATTTATACGAAACTTATAAATAGAAGCTGTTCTTAAACTAAGGGAAATTAATGTTTACTAAATATACACTTCAAGAACTATTAGAAAAAAAGAAAATCCAGCAAACAGAATATAAAAATTATAAATTTGTGAAGTACGCACAGAATAATATATCAAATTAAACTCAATAATAAAAGTATAAACGAGCGATTTCAAATCATAAAACGCTAAATTTTACATGAACCTTAAGCTTACAAAATTCAACCTAGGAAATAGTAATTAAACACCACCGACAATAAATCCTTCAAACACGATAAATAATAATACATTCTATACAGGTGTCAACGAGTCAGAAAGGCATGCAACTATCGCAATTATCCACAAAACCAAAATAACCAGGTATATAAACTTCCATTTAGACAGTGAACATAGAAATTCTCATTAGAGTAGAATACATAAATGGCTCTAAGGAAACAAAAAAATAAATACACTATCCGCGCAGCGTATCTTGAGTACACTGAAAGTTTAGAAAATACAACAAACACTACAGGTATTACAAAACGCATTAAAGGAAAAACAATACGAACACGAAACGTAGAAATAAACATAACGATTATAAGGCAATACTTGACAATAGTGAGGTAATATATACGGGAATCAAAAGACAGAAGAAAATGACTAAGAGACCCGAACGAGCAACTTAATTAATAGATACTTTATATTTACAAAAAACTTTATATATATATATTTATATAAATACAAAAACATATTTAATCAAAATTAAAGTTAGATTGTAAGTACACTGGCAAAAATAAAAATGAAATCTAAGCGAAATAAAATCAAAAACATAATGCAAGAATGAAATCCCGAATTAAGAAAAAGAGGAAAACAATACTGAATTGAACGCACAAGAAAAACATACAATTTTCGGATGACAAAAGAAGATCCATCAATTATTAGCAAAACTTGTAGATGAAACCAGTAACGGTAAAATACATTGTCAACTACGCTAGTATATCTATAGAATAACTCGATAAAATATCTAAAATACCTTTGGCATATAACACTATGTTATACATTTATACGTTTTCAGCAGGACTAGGAAGTTCTATAGCAAATGCATATTTATTCTGGTCAGTCATATTGGACGTCAAAAGTAGGATACATATTATTGGTTTTACACTTTCCTGGTGCCGTATATAATTATTAGAAATTGTATATTTTGCTAATTTATACGTATTTACGGTTTCTAGTGCTATTTTATTAATTTAAGGTTTTAAGTGTTGTTTATACGCATATTCTTATATGATAAAGTAAACAAACAATATAAATCTAATAAATTATACAAATATTTAACCTAACCTCATTGTGAACGAAAACACGTATTTTCATTTTCTAATAGTAGGTACGTTGTCGGTTGTTTTTGCCGATGACATCAAACAGTTCATTATATTCGTTTCCAATAATTTGATTATTATTAAAATGTTTGTTAGACGCACTGTAATTATTATCGAATTCGTCGTATTTACGTTTTAGAACTGACCAAATACCTATAGTTCATGAATATTATATTTTAAAAATTTTTATTATTAAAAAAAAATCTAAAACTTCTTTGAAAAAAAAATGAAAAAAAAATGTTCTTAACAATTTAACAATTTTATTTTGCATATTCATCAATTTTTAGTACTATTTTTTCCACTTATTTTTGTGTTCTCAAGTGAATATTAAAATTCTGAGACCTGGTTATCAGGTATTTAAATATAATATACAGTACACATATAAAAATTGGCAAGTAAATACTATATATTTATATTGTTTTTAAGATGAGAATGATGCGCAACGTTATCAGTGGCGGAACAACACTTTACTACCACGACCGACGGCGC
Organism: Rhopalosiphum padi; assembly: GCF_020882245.1. Taxonomy (NCBI): domain Eukaryota; kingdom Metazoa; phylum Arthropoda; class Insecta; order Hemiptera; family Aphididae; genus Rhopalosiphum; species Rhopalosiphum padi. The sequence continues at coordinate 2,586,588 of NC_083600.1, forward strand.
TGAATCTGCTGAGATTGGGACGGACATCGCGCGAGTCTTGTCCGGTTTTCGTCTACCGCCCGGTGAGCTCTTATTTGAAAAATAATTGTTTATATTAAATGTTATGCTTTTCGATAATTTATACATTAAATTCAGTACCCATATATTATGAGTGCACAATGTACAATGATTATGAATTAACTTTAAAAAATAATATTGTGATATTCTTTGACTATAAAATATTATAACTATTTAAATTTATATCCATAACTGTCAATTTATTAATAACTATCATATCGCATAAACGACACAACCTATATTTCATGAAGTTTACGTCATGGGACAAAATGCAAATTTTTTTTTATGAATTTGATAAAAGATGAAGAAATTTATTATGAAAACCATTATAGAAAATTATTTAGATATGACATCTGTCACAAAACATAAAAATCAAATACAAAAATACGGTAATATGTAATAGAAAAATAACAGTTAAGGTTAAATCAATAAATACTATATACTTATATAAATAATATAAATGGCGTAGTGATAGTCAAGTATTACTAGCCAATATATTTTACTCATTAAAACCGTAATATAATAACAGATATTATGATAAGGTTATGCAAATAGTATTCAAAATTAGGACAACGTTATTTACTAATGTGCTGTTTTCTTTCTTTATCTATTTTTACTTTAAATCGAATTTATTAAAACAAATTTACGATTAAAATCCACGAAAATGATTGAAATCATACTCATTTTCAAATATGTAAGTCATGATGATTTTAACATAAAACTCATTTCGTTTTTGTATTTTATTCGTACACAAAGATGCATGAATTTATAGATTTTATCATTATACAAACAAGGTTTAAATAATTAAATAATGGGGAAATGGGTACATTTCATTTTGTGCTTTTAGTTGATTGTATGATTTATAAGAAATAAATGTATATATGTACAATGTGCATATAACTAACAGATGGTTCAATCTTGAAATCAACTATTAAAAGTTTTCCAAACACGAGTGATACGTATAGCATTGTTTTATAAAGTTCAATAGTTAAAGAGTTTTCTATACACATCATTCTTGTAGGGAACATGTATATAATCCCACGATGATTAAAGAAGACACTCATTAATTAAAAGTCCAAATTAATCGAAGTAAGGTATTTTTAAATATTACATTTATAGGTGGCTGAAATCTGTTGAGTTTAAATTACAATTTGGGAAATGGAAATAACTATTTATAGATTAATACATTATCAGTATCAGTATAGTAGACGACGCAGAGCTGGTTTCATCTCTCGATAATGGTATTGTCAGTGTCAAATAAATACATTTTATTTGTAATCATAATATCTACAATAACTATACAACTGAATATCTTACATTCAAAATCAAATGAAATCGCCACAAATATACAACATAGTATGGAGATTTATGTACTTCAAATAAAATAAAAAATAATAAAGAATAGCGTGTACACTCAAAATACACTATTTACAGTAATCGATATAGAAATTTAATATATGTATTGATATAAACACATTATATATATATGAGGGGAAAATAAACAAGATAAGATAGAATAATAATAATAATAAATGAATACAATTCTGAAAAAAGAGTTAAATAGCTTTAGTCCATAGCTCAGTTGGTATTCACTATATTATTATAATAATGTGTCTTTATTTAAAAGTAATTTTATGCAAGAATTGATAACTCGGAACTAAGTTCAATGGTTTTTAATGGATTTAGTAGTGAAGTACAAAGAAATAACAATGTTTTCTACAAAGTATACCGTACACTGTCAATTCTAATCAAACTCTTGACTAATTGCTTTTCGATAATATTTGCCGCCATAGATTAAGTTAGATTGAGTTAAATTATTTTTTAACAAACTAATAAATCGCATAATTTCGTTGTGGTGACTAAAGTAAGGCAAATTAAAATGCTAACATCATGATTTTCGATCCCGTTTAATAAAAGTATTATTTAAAGAAATATAAACATTTTTAAGGGAAGTCAAAGAATTAAAAAAAAAACAAAATTTTCTAACAACATTAATAATTGAGAGTTGGCAAATAACATATAAAAAAAAAAAGAATCTGTAAAATAAGAATATCCTTATTTACATCAAAAAGAAGCGTTATTGATCTTATTAGTTAGGTATTTATTTTTAATTCGTGTATTGTGATCGACGGTAAATGGTTCATACAATTTCTAAATATTAAATTTATATTATGATTGGAAAATTCCATCGTAACATATAAGAATATGACATATAACACATCAAATTAACTATTATAATAATTATAAATAAAATCTATAAAATAGAAATATTTTGTTTTTTTCAATAGGTATAAAATAATAAAATAAATTTCACAGTTCGCTGCAACCAACAAGTCACAGAAATGCAGTAGCCAGAGACGGTCAAGAGATGTGATTAGGATAACACGGACATTGGACGGGTGCGAGTTGACGGACAACAAATAAAATATTGACTAAATATTAGTAATAGCAATCGACAAGCATAAACTAGCTAGAGACTTCTCATACAAACGGTACGTCACTTCTTACAAATCTCGGGCACTCGATGTACTTGGCACATATATTATACCTTTAATGTTAGCTCACATTGAACGCAGGAGAGATCATGTGCTTCAGTGGTCGCATTTAATCACTAAGTACCACCCCAACTTTTTTTAATATATATTATTACGGTATTTTGATTTTTAAGTTCTCACTGAAATTATTTATTACATAATAAATACGTTAAAATATTATGACATAAATAATAATTCATAAAAATGTGAAATATTGCAGTAGTTCACTTATAAGTTATAACTTATAATGGTATTTTATTCGGTAAATTTAGAGTAATAAATTATTTTTTATTATTATTTTTATTCTTACAACATATGTACTTCTAAAAACTTTTTTAGTTTTAAAAATATTTTTTCTTAATATCATCTTACACAAGTATATGAAATTTACTATACAGTATACATACAGTGTGTACCTACTTCCAAATTTCAAAAGGTGTATGTTTTAAAATCCAAATCAGACATACCTAGAGTTAGTGATTAAAAGACCATTTAATTCACCTCGTAGTTTCCAATATTATCAAATAAAATATAAATAACAAATTATTGCATAAAAATTAAAAAATAAGTATTTTTAACAAAATTTGGTTAAAATTATGTTTAAATTAGTATTGTTTCAATATTTTTAGTTTGTTATTGGTAGATGTTACTTACGTATAGAGATTCTCTTAAATAAAATAAAAAATATTCTTTTATTCTCCAGTTTTGAAAACTGCAGTTTAAAATATTCAATATTTTTTTATACCCAAAAAACTAAGCATTAAGCGTCACAAAATACTATCACATTCACATAGCATATTATGTAATAAATTGTAATTATTATATTATTATGAATATTGTCTCTGCATTCATATGTGTTATTATGATAGTTTTTAAATATTAGGAAATATATTATTGTATTATTATTTATTTATTTTTGTTTAATGAATTTAGGTCATTATAGTTTAGATAAAAATAGTATTAGTAACCGAATATTAAATTTAAATTTAAAATAAACTATTCAAACATGCATTTAAAACTCATAAATTGATAATAAGATAATAACACATTTTCTGTTTGTTATTTTAACATTGTAATTTATAAAATATCGATAATGTTATCGAATATTTTTATGAACCATCTAAATTCTAAAGTATATATTATGAAATAGTTCTACACTAAAAATATATCGCCTTCCTTCGATTATTTTTCAATTTATTGCCAATATGACATTTTACAACTTCCACGTAAATATAACATATTATATACTACACCCATTTTTAAAACCTAGTTCTGTTAGATGTTAGATATAGGGGACATACTCACAGCTTATATATTTCTTCGGTTCATCCAATATTCATGTTTGAAATATCAAAGGCTGCATAATGTTTCTAAGACAAACTTGAAATGTCTGGGCTATTTTATTTTCCTCTCCTGTATCCCTCACATATAAAGATATAAAGGCAACTAGAAAGTAAATTTCATATGTACGTAAAGTGTGTTACAAATCCACACACATTTCACAGGAACAACTTCCGGGAAGCTTATTATCATATCATAGAGATTGTTTCTTCTTCAGTTATAAAAAAATATTGACTGTTATATATTTTGTATATTATTGCAGTGTCATTCGATTATTTTATTTTATTTACTATTGTTATTGAAATACTATTTACGAAACCATTGGAATCAGCCTTTTATATAAATAAAACAAGCGATAAAGCAGCTTATAAAAATATTAAAAATTATATTATACATTTTATAAAAATTCTTTATAATACGTGTAAATTAAAATGATGTACACTCTAAGTAAATAATATAAAAACAACACGATTAATTATATAGCTAATGTGCGAAATATAGTTGTGTTTATAATTACTTGTTTTATTCGTATCTTAAATGTATTATAATAATACACAATATTATTATAACCTTATGAAAAAATAGCAAAGATTTTACTATTGATCTTTGTATCTTGTCCATTTCTTTATTAGAAATCTTAATTAACTTAAATGTATTTTATTTCATTAAAATTAAAATTTATTTTGTATTGATCATGTCCATTAAATTAAGCATTTATTTTGTTAAAACTATGCTTTTTCATTAACCAGTAAAGTACTTTAGATAAGTTAAATTTCGTTTCTCTGAATTCATTACTTAACATAATAATATAACTTTGCAAATAAATTTATTAAGACGAGTTGGTGATTTAACAAAGTAGTTTATGAACAGTGGTAATAATTATTAGGTAAACTGTTAGATTACGCGTATTGACCATTAAGACGGAGAATTCGATACGCATTTTATTAAGTTTCATTCGTGCAACTATATAATAAACATAACATTGTCTAATATACATTAAACGCATTATGCAAACAATCCATAAAAGCCATGTTAAATACAAATGGAACACAATTTAGTTTGGCATACTTTAATTAAGGCAACTACGCATTTTATTTCAGTTGTATCCAACCAGTTAAAAACTCTCGCATTTATTTAAAAACAAATTATTACCAAATGATTTGCCTACATTCACTCGTAGTGATTAAAATACAAACATAATATAAACACCGCGTTGAAAAAAACCTATAGAAATACCTTAGGGTTTCGCAATCGCGATAGTGAATTATTATATGAATTTGGAAAGATTCTACGGCGACTATAGCGTATAAGTATATTATTTACCTGTTATACCTAGTTTAATAACGTATAATTACGTGCAGTGTTTAGGCGTATAGCGCAATATAGTAAGTTGTGTTACTATATATAATATTTTATACTTTATGTTTTATACCTATGTATTGTGTGTGGGCAGGACAAGAGGGCTTTGGAAATCGACGAAATTGTTTTTACAGACCTACCGCTAATACTGAACCTTTTACGCTGATATAGTGATATCTGATGGGCGCGGTAGCTGTTGTTGTCGAAATTGAAATGCATTTACGATCGCTATTGTTAAAATGGATAAGAAGTAAATGTAGTACGTCAAAAGGTTTGCCGTGTAAAGTATACATAAAAATGTACAGCAGTTAAACGGAGAAGAAATTACAATTTGGAGGGAAAAGATGTATGGTTACAGGATAAAGGTAAAGGCACAATAATATATCAATACTGCGGTTTCTTTTGGCACGGCTGTCGTTTATACTATAAAACTAGTTGCAATGTAAATCATGAAGCTTGAGGTGATTTATTATAGGTAAACACTTAAGATTGCGATCGATTTGGAAGTGTTTGGAAGCCGTTTGGAAGTGTAGTTATACTGAATGAAAAAAAAAAAATATTCTATGGATACTAACAAATAACACGATATACTCCAATGAAATAAAATGATTGGTCAATCATTAGTCGAAATATTGAATGTTTAGTGACTCCGACCATAAGCTAGATAAAGAGATAAACTTATAAAGATACAAAAAGAAATAACACGTACAGAATGTTATATTATACCTACCCACGCCCTACGCATAATAGAAATTCGTGTATTCTGATATTCAAGACACACAACTACTGATCCAAACTTGTTTGAGGTGATTAAATTAGTATAAAAATGTATTTTTAAACATATTAATAAGTACCTAAGCAATTCAATGTACTGATATGAAATAAGAATTTTAGAGACATTATAATATCGATATGTATATATTACTATAAATGTATAGGTATAGAATATGTAATAAAATATGTTATACACTATTGTTCTATCCAAGACAAAATCATTGTTGAAAATAATTGTTTACCACCTAAGAATTGGTTACTAGCTTTATTTAGATGTACATACTATATAAAGATAACAGAACGAGCTGATCAAGAGTATTTGAAGGACTAGTGAAGGTAAATCGTTTTTAAACTATAATCATCGCAGACCGAAAAATTATAACATTTTTTAAATCAGACGAAATTGTTCAAATTATTGTTTAATATTAAATTGTTTATAAATCATAAATAAAACTTCAAATATGGTACTAATATATTTTATATAAAGCTGATAATCCATTTTTCAGAAGCTTATAAGAAAAAAAAATCAAAAATTTGGTATTTTTGAGTTTTTAAGCGAAATAATTAGGTAAAATATTATAAAATATACTCATATTTTACTTTATCTAGTAACATTTATAATTATCAATAAATCATGTTTAATTGGTACTAACAGATAACCATATCCATACCGATGATATTATATCCACACTAAAGTAAAATTGTTTTCAATTTTAATGTTGAATTTTATTTAAAGTTCTTAAGACACATTTTCAAAGCTTACCGTGACTACAAATTATTTTAATGGTATTATTTGTCTGATTATAAAGCTATAAGCATGTTTTTAATAGATAATTTGCTGATAACTTATAGATTTCAAAAATAAATTATAATATAATAATGTCTAGTTTCTCTAACTAAAATCCTACAGAGGCGTACTCCTGGTATATTAATTAGATGACGCCGCAGACGGCTAGTTCCACTATTTATTGTTTTATTATTTGATAGTTCATTTTTATAATTTAATAAAACAATTGAACATATTAGTACTACAATTAGTGTTCATTTATGAGAACATAATATTTTCGCAGATTTTAATTATAAAATAAATTAATTGGTATATTTAAATTTTAAGAATTTATAGTGGTGTTTAAAACGTAAGAGAGTAGAACGGAGTATATCATAATTTTCTAAGCACAATATATTTGAAACGTTTGAATTTTTTATGGATTTTATTTATTTGTTTTTTTGCTATAGTTAGACACCAAATTTCCAGAATGGTTTAATCAAAAAATTATTAATAGGCATTGAGTAGTTTAGTGTTGATGTTAGTGTGTTTATTGTGTTTTGAGTTGGCGAATTAAATATATTTAAATCAAATAGTTAATGTTTTATAATATGATGGTATTTCAGTGTTTGTGAGATTGTACTTTGAATGCATTAACAGAGACAGAGCATCATAGGTGAGGGTAAGTGTGGTATGGATATGGGTTTAAATTGATTTATTTTTAGCCTTAATTTTGTGCATCAATTTTCCACTAAGGAAATGTGATTTCAGAGATATTTAGAAACGATAATGTGGTCGAGACTTATGCAGATTATAGCCATGTAATCAACGTAGTCGACGACCAGCGTGTAGAATAAATTAAATAGAATTCCACCTCTAGGAATACTCACTGAAATATTTAACATACTAAAAACTGCTTTACCAAAACGAATACCTAATGATACATCTATCTTAGAAATAATAATTTAATGGTTTTCAACACTAATGCGACTGTGATTATTTACTATTGTGGGACGCATCGCACGAGAGTGTTTGTTGTTGTATTAAAACGAACCGTTGTAGTTAGTTAAAGTATAAATACTTACTTAAAATTCGATTAATGACAATTTTACTGCGTAATAGGGTTTCAAAAAAACTTTAGTAATAAATTATTTTCTACGCAAAGATAACGCAATTTCAACTTTTGGGGGAAAAAAATGAACTAAAGCGAATATTGCATATTTTTTTTTTGCGCGCGCGACCGTAGTTGAATCATTAAACAATGAAGTCGGCCAGTGTATATTATTGACAATGAATTAATCAAATTGTTGTTTATGTACATTTGTAAGACACAAAGGGAATGCCTCAAACGCACACCTCGAAGAAAATTAACACCACCGCAATTATTATTAAGTCTGCGGTAAGCAGCCATGATGAATTTATATTGTACAACCATAATTGCCATGATATACGTACACTACCTACACTGAAGTCGATGTTCTGCTAATGCATGATTAAACTGCGGTGAATATTATAGTTTGAACTTTTCAAGAAACTAATGTTCTCCTTTTCCGTATGCAAAGTTTTTATTTTCCCGAAAAAATCGACGTTCTATTTATAATGTCATAAGGTCAAAAGGAATATTATAATAGTTGAAAAAATATAATATCAATTCAATTTATGAAAAGCCAATAATACCGTTATTATATTATTGTTAAACAAGAACTGCGTGCAGCTTGAAGGATTTTGTTTTTCAGTCAGTTGTACACTATTATTCAAAATATTATTATTCTCAGGTTTATCCAATACAACTATTGTATTTGTTTATTGTTAGAGGACAATAAAATATGTTCTAGACTGACGGAAATATAAACAATAATTAACGTTTGATTTCTCGTTTCGTGAATTGCACGCGCATGCAAATAATTGATAATATTTTTATTACCGATTAAACATGTACTGGTTTGTGTAAAATTAGAATACATTTATTGTAATCTCAATACCTATTGATTAAAAAAAAAATCGATACCGAGTCGTCTCACATTTAAAAAAAAAAACTGGATAAGTTTATATGTTTCTGGCGTGCATAGATACGTTAGGTGTAATTATGTACATACTATTATACAGAAGGACTGACGTAAATCAAATATTTAGTTGCTCACTGCAGCAATTAAACAGTTTAAATAATTAACCGCTGTACTTTCATCCTGTACGATTCATTAAGAGTATTCGGTATAGAGGCACTGGAGGTTTCTAAGGAATTAGGCAAATTTAGTTGAAGGTACCTATAGGATATTTTCTAAGTGCGTACACGTGAGTAACGTGAATGTGTGCACAGTAAGTGATTATTACTGTGTGTGAATGTATAATGTAAAATATATTTTGCAGAGTGTGTGCTCCTGTCATAGATATGTGGTCCGCGTGTGTTATTTTTCACTAAAAAGCATTTACTTATGATCCATTGTGCCAACAAAATCAGCGATTTGATAATACTCGTAAATATGAAGACATGTTTAAATTCTTTATATAGACTAGACTTGTGATCGATCGCACCATATTTTAAATTTTTTTCTTAAATTATGTGCAACCAGCGTTGGTCTTAAACATTTATATTTTAAATTCAAATTTTAAGTCAAGATAAGAGTAGTTGTCATTTGAAATGTGGCACGGCACATAATCGATCTCAAGTAAACTTCGTTGAAAATTTAAATACGTTTTCAGATTTGTTTTTTATCACACATTTGTATCGATAAAATAGACCCAAATCAAAAACGGCTGGTGTCGAATCGACTCTAAAATAAATAATTATTTTACTTCAGATTGTAAAAAGAATACTTTTATTTTTTGTTTTGACAAGTCATATACAATACAGCTCACAAGTGTTTATTATACAATGTGTTGTTTTAAAATACATCACCGCACTGAGACTACATGTTTTGTTTTTTTTATTTTAATGTATAGAAAATAGCTATAGGAATACTTGTATCCAAGCACGAAACGTGCGATGAATGATAATACATGGCTGTGAAATACAGAGAAATTTTGTTATTCCACCATAAACCAGCTTTCATGGTTAAATCGTACATAATGCGCAGGCCATGATACATGCATTATCTAATTCCACAGGCATGATGATCCCTATATGTATATAATATATATATATATATATATTAAATAAAAAAAGAAATTATCTCCCTTCAAATTCGCGTATATAAACGATAACATTAAAAAAAATAATGTCCACATTAACAATATATAATGCATGAGAAAATTGGTTTATTTATTTTATTTTTTTAATGTCCACAGATCTGTGACCGGAATTAATAAATTCTTTACATCGGAATCAAACCGCGGTGGTTCCTTATGGCAAAGAAAAAGTTATTTTGTGAGCATTATAATACGCCCAGGGAATAGAAGATAATACGAAAGGCAACGGCGTATAATATCCAAAAACCGTTGATTGTAGTTTACTAAAATTGGTGTTAACAATATTAAAAAAGTAATAATAAATTTATAACAGCAAGTTCTACATGTTGCATAGGAAAAATACAAAAGAAAATGTAAAACGATAAAATATATGTCGTTTTTAAAATGTGTATATTTTAATTTGTTTAAAAAGTCTCATAGAAGGGCTCGAATCGGAGACAAATGAAGTAAAAGTTTGACACGGAGGTACGGTACACCGAGTATCCCACAAAATATTGGACCAATTCTCTACTCATCATAATTTATATTTCAAATATCTATACCTCATAAACTACTCATCCGAAATTTAACGTATAGAAATACTCCGAATAACTATTTGCTATGGATATGAAATTAAATATGCGTGTTATCTAATAAAAAAAAGAATGAATTTAAAATTCAGAAAACTTCACACATTTTTTTTATTTCTTACAAATAGGTTAAAAATGTTAAAAGTTTTTTAAAAAAGATTCATGATAAAAAAATTACTCTGTATATATATAAATTTAAAATATAATTTATATCAGTGGACATGGATTTATGATAGTAAGGGAGGCCGTCCCCATAGGTTATTATATGACTATTTATCACTCATATTAAACAACAAATCTACAACACAAAACCATATTTATTTTTATCTCAAATCAATTATTACAATATAAATATATTTTTTTTTACATCATATAAAATTGTAAAGATTTAACAATAAATGTTTTAGAAATAAGCTTTTATTTATGTCTACATTTCTTCTAGATGAAAGCTTCTTTAAGATACATAAAGAAAAATGAGCTGTTTAAAAATAACATTGTTTACGGATGATTCTTATATTTATTTTTACAAAAACAAATTTTATGAGTTATAAATGCTATTACAGTTGAATAGAAACGTTTTAATTTATGATAGATAATGCTATAATAAAAGCCATGCATCAACAATATTAGGAATACCTAAGTTTGAATTTATTTTCGCTTTTAAGTCATAAATAAATTAATTCTTAATTTTACAAATTATATTTAACATAAATAAACATCCTGTAGACAAGGTTGAATTTAGGTAAATATAGATAAAAATATATATGTTTATTTTCAAAAAATTAAAGGGCCAAAAATGCCGCATGACTTAATAAAAATGTATTATAGTCAGTTATTATACTGAGTAAATAATAAATTATGGACATTAAGTTAACATTGGATAATACAAATTACAAAGGCTCTTCTATTTAATGTAAATTATTCCTAATTAAAAGACCGGATGTTGTATAGTCCATCCATGTTCTATGGTTACTACTTACTAATAAAATAATAATATTTGACGATAATTTTCCACATTCAATTTTTCAAAAACAAATATTTTAATTAATTTAATGTTAGTTGGAATAAATACATATTATATTTTCTTACAAATAATCATGTTTTTACAATCATTAATGTATATTTGTAAAATATTAACACATTCAGTGAAATGAAAAGTTTATATTATTTAATATTCTTTCATGTTTATCTTGAAAAAATATTTTACGCTAAATACAGTTTTTTATACTGTATAAATATTTTTTGTACATTTAATTACATGTAAATTATACAAAAAGGGTTCTTTTATCTATTATCAGTGTGTTTTGTTATTCGTTATTCTCTCATATGCGTATTGTAAGTTTTCTTACAAATTGTATGAACTATAAAATAAATGTCATCGTTAAAAAAAATAAAAAATGTATTTCCATAGTCTCAGTATTATGATTTATACACAAATAAGTTTCTATAGATATGTCAAATTTAATACACGAAAAAACCTTGTTTAGGAGCTAACTTTGTATGTAATAAATATAACTTAAAATGTTTTTCCAGAATTTGTTGTTATAAAATCAATAATTATTTTCATGCTAGACACTAACTTCGTATATTATATCAGTGTTTTACTTAAAAAACATACAATTGTTAATTGCAAATTGTCATTACACTGTTGTGCGCACAAGACTCGCGACATCCCTGAGAATTCGTTTTGATATCAAAAAGCGCATTGGTACTATGCTTTTTACACGAGTAGTACGCGAGACAAAACACTCGGCACAATTATTTTAATGTAAACTCATTTGGCGTTTTCATATTTTTGTACATAAATAAAGGTTGATAATTTCCAGGACTCTAGAGATAAAATATTTTTAAACGATTTTACAAGAATACCCGGTGATATGAAATTATGGTGAATTGAAATACGAATGTTGTATTGTACATGTCTACTTCAATTATTATACATGGTTACCTTTAGTTAAAATGTCTATGCATGTGGTAATAATAGCATATATTGTGATTAAAATATAGATGCATGCCTAATTCAAAACTGTTTGTACATAGTATTGCTTAATATTAAATATTTTTTTATATTGTTATAATGTGACAACAAGCCAACAATATAAATTATACATGTTCGTAAGAAATCCTAAGTTAGATAATATAGGTATACATAATATTCTGTTGTATTCAAGCCGAAAAAAAATTGTGAAAATCGATCCAATATTTATTAGAAGAAAGAAAATAAAAATAACTCTTTTAGATCGATATATGATTATATACCATCGGATTACAGGAGATCACGTTTGTTCAATTATGGAAATTAATATCATATCGCCATGCTCCGGAAATACCAAAATTATTGTCAAAAGTCGACATACTGACAGCTAAGCGTAACCTATTATAGTGTGCGTGCGTGTGTGTGTGTGTGTGTGTGCGCGAGTGTTTGAAATCGAAGTAATATTGCACACCATCCAACTGTTTTGTTCATTTCCTCACCGGAACAACATTTTCCCTCTCGAACCGTATGTAACTCGTCTAGTCATGCGTATTACGCATAAAGACGATTTCGTTGTATATTATTTCCTGTAAATATGTACATTTCGTTCATACGCTTGCAAGCGTCACTGTGTGGATTACCAACACTTATCGCAATGACTTTCTTTGATTCTCGGACTCTTACACGATAATTTCTTTTGTACACCTCCAGCGTATACACGATATTCGCTATTGAAGTTTAAATGAAAAATTAAATTATATTTTCACGCGTGTACATCACAGAACTGAAAGGGGACTAAAATATGTTTATGTATTATGGCGTATAAATTATAAGGTGATTTTTTTATTAACAAAAATCTGTTTTATCGGTAAAATAATGTATTTTTTGTATAGCTTTATATTTTTACATAATTTAAGTCACGACAACAACATCAAAACAATTTTTAAATGCATTTTAATTTTCATTTTATCCTTAAATTTTTTAAAAGTTTTTAGCTTTTCAATGAAAACATTAATTTTTAGTTTCGTATTTTGAAGTAGAATATTTTATCTATCAATAATATTCATGAAAAGAAATCAGATTTTCAACCAATGGTTATAAGAGTCCCAAACTCTCACCCAATTGAGAATATGACTGTTTACTAATAGGAGAATCACATTGTATAGCAGATACATATTCACTTTCGTAGTTGTATTGATTTTAAAACTACATTTTCATCTTATCGTTATGAACGGAATGTTTAAATAACAGAATTATCATTAAGTATTTTTGGAAAACGTAGTATTCCTTCAAAATAAGGGTGGCGGAGGAAATTGAAAAAAAAGAAAAGAAAACAGAAACGTGCATTGATGCAATTATTATAAGATTCCTACACGTATATGATTTTCATGATTGTCATTCACTTTCAGATATGTGGAAAACGATGATGAAAAAAGAGTTCATGACAGTGTTTTTTTTATTTTTCGAGGATAAATAAATACACATTTTTCCTATTTAAGTTTCAAAACACATTTATACGGTTTAGTTAAATAAAATGTTATCACATAAAAATAACAAAGAATTTCACTGATGTTATTTATTTTTATACTTTTTTTTTTTTTAAAAAAGATACAAGTTTTTATTTTTGCTTTAAATGCATATATATTTTAGATGTTAATTCTGATATGTATGTTCGGTGCCTATATATTTTGATGTTTTTAACATTGTCACGATTAACAGTTGAAATAGAGATAAAAAAAAAAAAGTAATACTTACAATGTGTGCTGTGCGCTTACACATTTATTTTTCAAACATATTTTGCACTGAACTCAGTCAAATAGTATTCGGTAGTCTGATATTGGCTTTTATTACGGTTGTAATGACGAACAGATCTCACAAAATTACGAAAATACATATGACAGCGTGGATATTAAGACCAGATCGTACATTATAATAATATTATGAATAGCGTGAATATACAGTGACAACGTGTTTCGATTCGTCGTTTCGGATAATAACAAGTATTAACCATTACCATAATTATCATAACGCATTCTGATTGGTCGGTCATCCACACCACTAATACCAGTCGATTTAACACTGGCTTTTAATAATATGATCGTGTCGTCGTAAAAGCTCTGAACCGTTCAATTATATATCATTTCATAACGCTAATCAAGATGTGTAGTCACACGTAAAGAATAACAATAAAACATTTTGTCATATGTATAAAAAAAAGAAAAAGAAAATCAGATAACGATATTGGTCAGCACTATAGTAAATAGTAATAATAAATTGCATACATTTCTGTAATTATTTTAAAAAAACGCGACCTCGACATTTTCAATATTCAGAACATGTATAATAATTTTTTGAATTTTAAAAATAAAAATTAATGGCATAGATGAGTGATATTATAATTTTAATAAATATTATAGAAATGTACATAATTTTATTTTTAAAAATGTCCATAAGGAAATTTCCGACAATTAGAAACTTCTAGCAAATAAGAGACGCTCGTTTCATTATTCCCTTTTATTACGTTATTTTATACTTATATTTTAAAATACGTTATTATTTCCCAAGAATTATATGAATTGTTAATAATATTATATTACTACATATTCTAAATTTCAATATATTTGTTTATATAAAATAACAACAAAAAAAAGCACGTATAAAGACATTTTTTATGTTATCAGTCCGTGGAACAAGCCCTATTTGTATCCGTTGATTAAATACTGTCTTGGTTTCAAAGTCACATCATATTGAATTAAAAAACATGTTTAAATAAAACTAATACAAGAAACGAAACGAAATACGATAAGTATACCTACGCCATCGTGGTACGCGAATTAAAAATTAAATAACTTGAACGTGCTTATAATATTATTTCATCGGATAACTACAGAAAAAACTCCCCTGAGATCATCATGGATGTATTTTATTATTCATTTATGTACACCAATATAATATTATGTGCTGATTGCGGTTGAATAATTTGTATTTTGAAAGTTGAAAATACGTTTACATATTATCATCGCGAACATAATAACATAAGATATGTTGAGCGATTTGACTTGTTATCTCGCACTTAAAGGTTCTTCCTATACTAAGAGTGATAACTATCTATAGGGAACCTCGTGGACCTTAACCGATATTTTAGTTTTAAATTAAGTTATAACCATGTTATAATATAACACGACTTTCAAATGCTCATAGCTAGGATTAAAAGCTTACAAGAGGCGCCCTAGGTAACATTCTTACTTTTAAATTCGATTACCTATAATATGTAAATTCGCCATAACGTTAAAGATAACAACACGACATCGGTTCTACCGAACACGAATTTTCTACATTTGTGTCGTACCTACCGTCTGCAGTGTAAGACGGAGACAACGCGTGCGGGCTAGGCGTCGTCTTAACATAATAATTTGGTTAAAACAACGACGCGTGTTCGGAATCGTTTCAAAGTTTACTAATATACAATACGTCATAATATAATAAGAGTGAGGCGGGCCAATGCGCTATGACAATATCGTATTACGATCGTCATTATTTACTTTTGCCCGCCCATCGTCTTATACTCGTGTGTTTCCATTGCCACCGGAGCGCCGGCGAATCTGCGTCAGGTGTACGGCGTGCCGCCTTTATTGACTATAATAATAATAATATTGTAATATCGAAGTGCATCGGTGTTGATGTATCGGGACGGGGAAAACTTCGAGACCATACGATTTTCCGTGCGGCCGCTAAACTATCGAAGTCGTCACCCCCTCGAAACTTTCGTAAAACTGTACTTACCGAAATCGGCAGTGATTTGTTCGCCGCAACACACGAACACGAACAGCAGCGCGCACACCAGCCGCGTCTTCGCGTCACGATTGTCCATCGTTAGCGGCAAGGGCTCGCGACAATACACCATTCCCCCGCGTCAGATACAGCAGTTCATTCGGACGGTTACCGATGGAGTTCACCTGCGAAAAGAAATTTCGGCGCGTTCGGTTAAATCGAACAAAACTATACGCGCGTATGATAATTATAGCACACACACACACTCGCCCGACTGTCTAGGAAGAGGCGGCAGCGAGTTATCATAACGTGTAATGATATGTTAATTTATTTCTTCATGAATATTTATTAGTATTGTAACGTACGGTTTCTGCGTACAAACTAAAAAACGTTGCGTTAACGAAAAAATAAAAATGTTAATTGCGCAAAAGCGCTGTTGGATAGTAAATGTACATGAAACAGATTTCGTTATGAGTAGGTACGTAGAAAAGCAATTCATTATAGATCGCAGTTGGCTTAAAATCACAAACAATTTTCATAGAAATCTAATATTATTCTAAATAAATACCTATTATAATGGAAAAAATAATGTAATTATTATTATTATTATTTTTGTAAAATAAACACGAAAAAACTATAAATATTTTAATGTGTTTGAACTCGGTTTGAGTAAGGGCTTTAATGATTCTGTGTCTATTTATACGAATCAGTCCACAATATAAATGATAATTTATTATAAAATTTAAATTGTTTACGATGATTATATATTTTTTAAATATAACATGATTACATAGTGACAATATTATAAATTATGAATGAATCTATTTATTAATGGTTTTACATCACATTTAAATATGTGTACATAATATGTTTTTATTTATTATACACTTCAATTGAATCAATAAAAATAAAATCAATAGTATTGTTAATATGCGATATAAATAATACCATATGGATAAAATGACAAATTTCCGTTTAATATTTTTTGACGAGATTATTGGGTTTTATTAATGAAACCTTAAGTCATTTAAATGATTATATTAAATCGATTTGATATATATTGAGATCAATAAAAGACTCAAATGACCAAACCTCAGTTTTTATAGTAAGTTGAATTAAGAAAAATTATTTAATAGATAATATTTTTATTTTAATCAACGAGTTGAATAGTTCAAGTATGAATATACATTATAAGAATAATTTAACAGAAATACAATATTTTGTTTAAGTCTAAGGTTAGGTAATATAATTATATTAATTTAATATAAACATAAAAAACCCAAATAGAACAAAGTTGTTGGTATAATCAGATCTAGGAAGTATTTAAAATAAGTTGTAATCGTTGATAGTGCATAAATGCATAATGCATAATTTTAGCACATATTATAATGCACATTAGTATTAATTAATCAATGTTTTATTCTGAATAGCAGAAACTATACTAGTGAGATATACTGTTATGTAGATTATAGCTTTAAAATAATGCCAATAGCATGAGATCAGTTTCCAACACCAACATCATATTCAAATCATGTCATATTACTTCAATACGTCTTGAAACAGAAATTGAGTTTTTATTTTGTCGTCAAAATAGTACGTATGTCTACGAGTATAATATAAGTATGTAAGCACGTCATATACTTTAGTCAAAGAAATGATACCCAGGTGTAATATATATATATTCAACTTATTTTCACTTTTGTCATGACGTCAAATAAACCACAAGCATCATATCACAGTTTGAGTAGACTTAACAATAATAAATCCAATTGGAATCGGTCATACTTTTGTTATTCAAGTACATTTTAGATTTCTGTCAAAATCTGGGAAAGACTGTAGTACTAGATGTAGGCATATTATATACGTTTCTAGAAGAAAAAAAAGAAAAAGAAAAAACGCTCACAATATATTATTTATGATCAAATAATGGCTGTCAAAGTTATAGGACTCGTGTATAGTATAATGCAAAATACAACGGACCATTTTATATTTTTGTAGTATTTTCCAAAAACAGATAATGCAATACAATTATTGGCGTTTGTTAAGGTGCATAATAATATTGTATTAATTGAAACACAATATGAGTGAGTAAAAATCAAATAAAAATAGGTTTTTATAATTTTTTTTTTTATATATACAAAAAGAAAGAAAGAAGATAATTAATTTGCTGAACAGTGTTTCGATAAGTACCGAGTTCACCTGGTCATTAAATAGAAAGTCTTTGTAATGTCTATTAAATTTGAATTCAATGACAAATCATTGAATACAAAAAATGATTCCGAATAAAGACAGACAGTATATATTATACCAAGTTTACTATATTTTATAATATATTTATTATTTATATTATTTAACACGGTTTGTTTATGGTAAATTCGATTATTATTTTCCTAAATAATAACATTTAAAAATGACATAGTGTATAAATATAATAATGAACATTTAAATTTCAAATACTTATGAATAATATTTTTAAATCAAATTACAAAAAAAAATAACCAACATTTGTACCTATTTTTCGTTTGAACATCTAATTTTGTCGAAATTTGAATTATATGTCTTTGTCTCATTAATATTTTTAAATAGTTTTAATAACAACTTATGAAAAATCTTGAATTACATTTTCAAATTTTTTGACTACGATAATTTATTTATTAATATTAAAAAAATAAAAATAAATTTAGAATTTAAAAATTCTTTAATATATAAATAGGCCACAGTATTTTGAAAATTATACCATCTGTAGGAAATGATAATAATATCATTGTAAAATAAATAGATTCAACTCTCTACTCAGAATCTAAAATGTAAATATTAAATATACTTGAAATGTACTGATTTCTATGCATTAATGAATTGCATTCGTTTTTCCATGGTTAAATGTTAGAACATACAATAGTTAATAATGTTTATATATAATTACAAATGATTCAAATGAATAATTATTATCATGTTACAGGGACAATGGATATAGACCTGTATACATTATAAATTATAGATATTGAATACTATGTAGAACTTTATAGGCTATTGAAATCCAAAAGAATGTCATCATCACTCAAAAAATAATATGAAATTAAAATGGTTTTATTTTCTTTGATTTTATTCGAAAACAGTATTATAATTATAATAACTACTCGTGGAATTTAACAAGATAAATAGATAGGCAAATATAATAAATATAATACATCGGTTTTACTGGTTTAAAATTTAAATAATGTTATTATTAGTTTTTATTTATTTCCATTGAAATTCATAATTTATAACTAACCGATTTCCAAGTTATAATATAGTATTATAGACTTATAGTATAACACAATACACAGCTATCAGTATTATAATATGTTGATTAAGAGTATTTGTCAATTTGTCAATTGTTTGGTTGTTTTTCTCTCACGTTAAAAGCAGACAACAATAAACATTCCCTTAGTGTGCGAAAATAAATTTAACATAGATAGGTATTCGTTTTCCGGAAAGACAGTATAAAAATGTACAGATACCTGTGTCCCTCATATATTTCAAGAGTCAATTTTATTTCTGTTCAGTTTTCCCACGATTTCCGGTCCGCATTTATACTGACAGAGTTCATTGTTATGTTTCCACATAAACAACGCCGGTTAACGCACTATATAATATTTTAATAATTTAATAAATCTGGATACACAATAATATCGAACTGGTGAAATGACAAGATAAACTATGCAACCCCGACACCCCGTTGTCGTTGTGTCTTTGTTATTATTATTAATATTTAATGTATAGCCGACGTATTTTACATTAATCATTCACCGTTGGATATATATACAATTTTCAGTTAATTTTTTGCCGGGCACTTATCCTCAAACGTCAAAACTGTTCTGTGGTTGAGAATTCCAAAAATGTCAAGACCGTTTCCGAGTAATGTAAGCATCATCTAAAAAGAGCCGTGTTTTCGACCGCAAAACCACCACACGCGCGCGCGTCGAAATTAGGCCACTCTGATTTCAGTGTTTATCCCTTGATATTAATTATTAAATATATGTACTGCCGACTTGTGACATTGGTTTTTGACGGAGTTATTATTAATAGAAAATAAACGTGTAAATTATATAATTATAAAATTTAAAAAATATAAGAATTAATGCAAATCCGTTGTTAATATTATTTTAAAAACTACACGGTAAATAATATTATAAAATATGGAAGAAATTAAAATATGATAAAAGTAAAAGTATCAATTTATTAGAAACTCAGTACAATACAAATATCGATATTATTTGATTTTATTCCAAGGAAACCAGTACAAACACAATTATTAGGTAATATGTGTATGTGTTGAAATTTAACAAGTTCTCAGACAAACTACATTTTAGTCACAAGCTACATCTTATCGGAAACTAATGATTCGAAAATATTTGACAATAAAAATATATTTTCTTTTTAGTACGTATTATATCGTATTGTTACTAAAAAAAAATAAACGCTGTTTGAAATATAATATACGGCAGGTATTTAAAAAAATAATATATTATAAGTATGTTCATTAAAATTTCTATAAAGTTAATTTTAAAGTTATCGAACATGTTCTGGAATATATTATAGTTAGTTTATTTATTTTTAAAAAAACTTTAATTACAAAATAATTTTTGGGTGGATGAAAATAACTCTCTATAAAAAATTAATTTAAAATATTAAAAGTAAAATCATAATATCAACCATTAAATTTTACTATTTTTAAAATAATCAGGTTCTATCTTAATTACTTTGCAAATATAATCAACAGTAAATTGAAGAAGTTAAAAACACCATTTTAAGTGACATTTGAGTCAATTGTACATGAAGTAAATAAATGTGAATATACATTCTAGGTAAAACTTCCAAAGTACCTATGTAGATATGAAATATTATTTAGATAAACTGTTATTAAGACAATATTAATATTGATTTTATTTTTATAATAAATTGATGTGTATTCGATATAAGAACAATATATGTAAGAGAAATTAGTATATTTTTTATTCGGTACAGTATATATATATATATATATAATAATTATAATAATAAGCTATTGCTCGCATAATGGTTACACACCACCTTAAACTCAGTTCAGAATGTAATAAAGTATTAGGTACCTAGTTTTTTTTTTTGTAAATTAATACCCTAATAATAAACTATATAATTGCCTACTTAACGTTTGGCTAAGACACAAATTTATTAAGATTAGCATTATAAAAGTTTATAAAAAAAATACTAATACAAAAAAAAATATTTTTATTTATAATTATATTTAATGATGATAATAATAATTAATAATCGTATATATAATATATTTAAATAGAACAATTATTATTCTAAATTAATTAGTATTTTTTGTATAAAATAATAAAAATCTATGTGCGTTCTATTTAAAAATATTATATGGATCTTGTTTATAATAAAAAAAATAATTCATGGTTCATGATTACGTGACCTGCAATTATTATCCTTTTAAAAATCATCATAACGAGCATTGAACAAACAAATAAAAAAAAAATGTTTAAATATAATAATATATTAAATGCTTTCTTCTCTAATAATTATTGTCTTTACAGCTTTACGTAAGATAACATATAAATTCCTAGTAGACATTATATGAAACACAAAAATAGTCTTCCCTCGGCCATTAAAATTCTCAAGAGACCATTCTGGAAACAATTTGATTTTAAACGTGTCCGCATAATGTATATTGAACCAATAAAGTATAGTAGTGAATACACTTGAAACAGTAATGGTTTTTTCGTCCACTTCATCCGAATTCAGAACAATAAAATTAGAATTATTTCCCAAAAATAAAGTTGGATATTTTAAAATTTGTTACTCTAAATATAGTATTATGCATTCTCTAGAGCACTTCATCGTATGTATTTTTAAATCAAAATAATTGTGTAATAAATTCACACTACGAATGTAGTATCTTTACTATGTGATAAGGTTTGATCAAAAAAAATATATTTCTCATTTAGCTATTTTTAATAGCCCTTCAATGAACAAATAAATAAAAAGTTCAAATATTTAATTAAATTATTTTTTTTTTTTTGTAACGCTTTTTAATATTGATAAATTAAAAAACAAAATATTTAATTTAAAATCTCAAAATAATATACATATATAATTAATACAATATAATGTCAATGTCTTTATTAAACAAGTTCTTTCTGAATATATATTTTTTATTCTATGTTTAATATTATGTTAAATTGTTGTCCTTTGTATTAAGATAAATTTATTTTATTAACTTCAGACTATTATAGCCCGTAGTTGAATCTTATGATATAAATTCAAGTTTCATCAATATTTAAGATTATGAATATATTCCATAGGTAGTTACGATTTCTCCAGTATCTTTCATAAATGGTATATTATTTGATGTAAATTATTCAATTATTGATAAACTTTCAAGATATGTAAATTATAATAACCTGCGCTACAGTTCAAAATTCAAACACTAAATTCCTAATTTGTAGTGATTCAATAATACAATTTGTGTCATTACAATCTCCATAATTATCTCAATCTACAAACTCAAAGTTTACCTATATCCATTTCGAACAATTCTTGATAACAATTTTGTATAAGATATTTAAAAAATATTTAACAATCTCGACTCTTTATTTTAAGTCAACTGTTATACGTAATGTGTTGAAATAAATATATTGTAATTTAATATTCTACATAAATACTAAAAATTTGTATACAAAATAAAATAAATAGTCAATAACTAATAATATTGTAATAAATAATTCTTACGACAAGGATAAATGAAAAGCCAACATATTAAAAATATTGTCCAGATCTTACAGCCATTATAAAACCGAATAAATTGTTATATACCTTATAATCACTAATATAAAGTAAAGTTAATAATAATAATATAACGTTTTATATACATGTAATAAATTTAATATCCGATGGCCATAGATTCACAGCATTATTTAATAAATAATATAAACGATTGAATTATTTATGGATTCAAAGAACTTGTAAATATATACATAGACTTAATTATAATAGTGTGTACAAGGATTTGCTTTGTTTATTAATCAAACACTATTAAGCCAATATAATTATTAACACGTAGGGAATTTTTCGGGGAAAACTTGATTTTTAATTAAAACTGTTCTTACGCTAAGCCTAACGACGAGGACTAATGTTGTGTGAAATTACTGCAAGATATACGCGAAAATGTATCGTATAACATTAATGTGCCCCATGAAGTCCAGTAAGTTTTTGTCTGAAAAAACCATTAGATAAAGATTACGAACCAGATAATTCATCAGTTTTAGTTTTAGGTTTTTTTTTGTCTAAATAGAAAGCTTAATTACTACATTTTATGTCACTAGCTGTAAACTTAGATTATTTCACAATATAATGGCTATCCGAAAGAAAAAAAAAACCAATTCGGTTTTCCATACCATATATATGATATGACCGCACATAGAATATCGTTTATAACGAATCGCCATACACCTTATACACCGATGAGTAGAAGGTCTATGCAAATCGCACATTATATGTATTGATTTGTCTATTATAACTACTGTTTTTAAGTAGCATTTATTGTGTACCGCAAAATGTTCGGCTTAGTCATCAATTACTGAGGTCAAAACGTAAGCATAAAATATAATTTTTTTCATTATACTAGGTAAAACAGATAATTATAATATGCCCTAAAGCAACCGAGATTTGTTTAATGGTTTGTGAGAGCCGAGTGGGTCCATGGCAAACCCTAAACACATTTCAAATTAAATATATCTAATGAAAATTTCATAACACAACGGTAGTTAAAAAGTATTGTATGACATAAAATGATTATGAACGATAAAGCGTTCAGAATTTTTTTTTCTTATCCATACTTTTGTTTCTACTTTTATGTGGTATTATACGGTCTAACTCCTTGTCCACCCCTTTGGTTGCGCTACTGCACTAAAGACAAACTAAATAATATTTTAAACAAAATGTTTAGTTTTAATAGTACTTAATTCAAAAAAATATACATATATTTGCATCAAAAATCCTAAATTATTCCATAATAATATGCAAACGTACAATTTACATACTTTTTTGCTTTATCTTTAGGTCGTGATTTAAATTTTTGTATAAAAAAAAACTTTTAACCAATTAATAAAATAAAATATGCATTAACATATAGCAATGTTTATCACATTTTAATTGTTACAGTTATGACGAAATACAATTTATATCTTCAGAATTAATATTTAAAATGTGATATATGATTATCAGTTGCCTGCTATAAGCGGACAGTTTGTAAATTCTACACCGACGACACATTTCCCCAAAGGTGGTTAATTTATGTTTACCGTTGAACTATATTACTATAACATTCACAGTAAAATATTGTATAGGTACCTAATCATGTTACCACATGGCACATACACATACCGTGTCCTATAAATAAGTTTACATTTTACACTTTATGTTTATGTATAGTAGGTATTGTATAAGCAGTCACGCAATTCTTCGCGTGTCGTTTATATAAGCAATGTATCATCTGATGACCATTATAGAAAATCTGTTATAATTTTCTGTACAAAAAAAAAGTTACCGGTAACTATGTAAAAACACGTCAAACACGGTAATAGATAATATATTATTACAGGCCATGTTATAGTACGTTGGTACATATACAAACTTTTCAATTTTTGTCTAATCTCATATTTTTTTTTTATCCAAATATTTTCGTGGTTTGAAAATACATGGTGTATGGCGTTTACACAATGCCATGTTTACTAAGTTGTTAATAGTTTTTGTAAAATTATTTTTTTGATTGACAGAACGACGTCTTATTTTAAGTTAATATCTAATATTATTACAAAAACAAATGCTGTTTTTATTATCAAGCGCGCTATTAAATTTCCAAAGTCTTAATTCGTAAAAAGTTATCAAAACAAATATTAAAATATCATTCAACAATAACAAGACCATTTTGTACATTTTTTTCCCAATAATATGCTTGAAGGTATTTTTATGTACTAAAACTAGTTTTGTTTTAATTTTTAATTTTTTTTTTTTTTTTTTATCTAACCGTTAACAAATATATTTATAGGATACTTCAAAAAGCGTGATCACGTTCCATTTTTTTTTTTTAAATAGTTTATTTATTCAAATATTCTGATTTTCAGAGTTTTTATAAATATTAAAAATCATATTATAAGATTATTAAGGTTATTTTTACTACTTAAGAAGTGTCCTGTGGTGGTAAAAACTTCTGTTTTATTATAAAATAGTTATTATACAAATATTGCTATGTATCTAATTCAATATTCTAATGAATGATTATTTGTCAGTTATAAAAACGTTTATATTAAGGATGATAGTCCTTAAAAACGGACGTATAAAAATTTTAAAAAATGTTGAAAAATATATAATATTGGATTTAGTATTTATTATATTTGGACACTTATTAAAATCTGCATAGCTTTCATGGACATATATACGTCTTATATAACTCAAAAACTACTCATTTAAATTTTGATTTTGATGCGTCAAAGTGTTTGAAAAAATTATCTATTAAATAATTTACAGTATAAAGGGAGGTTATAATATATATATATATATGTAAATGGCCTTTATCTATATTTAGAAATTTCAAAAATTAGATTTTAGATAACTGAATCTTCGACAAAAAAGAGGGTTGAACATGCTCGGGGAATCACCCCATATAAATAAATAAAAACAAATGATACACATGACTTATAAAACACATTTTATAAGAATTTTTCATAGTAAATTTAAAATAGTTCAAAACAAATAATATTTGAGAAATTCAAAAACCGTATCGATTTTATTTTAGTATTATATTATATTATTACCTTCATAATAAATTATAAATATTTCATTTTTCCATATTCTTTAAAATGTTTATAATGTATACAAATGGTGCATAATAGTTTTTGAGAAAGTTTGTGCAGGCATAAAAGAAATAATATAAATAAAGAATTGAATACTTAAGTGAGAAAATATCGTTCACAAACCGCAATTAAATAATTGCATTTTATTTCATTTATTCTGGAGTTAAATGGGTTTCTGTAAAAATTATTAACACTATGTAGGTTTTTTTTATTGTATATACTATATACAATATACAATATATACTCGTAGTTTGTTTGAAAATAACTCATTTGCATTTTATAAAAAAATATTGATAAAAAGTAGATGATATTACGGTTAGTTGCCATATTTTCAAATTAATAGGTAAACAACTTACAATTATTTGAATTCCAATAAATATTTATTAATAATAATAACTATTATTTATAATATTTAATTTTTGTTTATAGTTTTGTTTGATAATTTTGACTGGCTCAGTAATTCTATTATTAAAGTATAATATGGAAATTTGTTATATATGACCAATGATAGACCATTATAATATTAATTTTGATTTTGAATAGATTGATATTATTTTAACTTTTGGGAGAAAGATTACACCTAAGAAGAAGACTCAAGGTGTATTATAAAATATCCAATATTATTTCTGCTATTTACACACATCGCAAGTTTTAGTATGTATTTTCAAAGAATAACGTAGAGCGACTGATATAAATACACATTAAGTTTGGAATCACTACTGGTTTTTAATGTTATATACTAATTACTAATTAGTAATTAATAAGAACTTATATTATTTAATGTTATGCATATTAATTATAATTATTACATAATATCATTTATAATATTTAAAAACAAAATCCTTTTGAAAATTGCAAACGTTTAAACTATTCCATAGGTGAAGTTAGCCTTCATGTTTAGAGAATGTAATTATTTCTGAAAATATTAACCACCTCCCCTGACTCGCTTCGTTCAGAACCTAAAAGCGTCATATGTAAAGGACTTTATTTTTGTTTAGGAAGTGCCACCGTATACCCTTCACACTCGCTGGTTCCGGCCCGTGTTTGCAATACATTAATTTATTTGCTGTGAAATTAACTTTAAAATTAATGGTAATATTTTTGAAGTGGATTCGTACTTTTTATGAATTGGGCATGACGTATATAATTTGAAATATGTCACGTTACTGTCAACTGTTTAAAAAAAATCGGTGTGTGTTCGTGCAAAACTCTCATATTATAATATATAATTAAATAAAAATCAAATGTACCTATTTTCAATTTCGTTTCGTTCTAATATACTGCAGATTTCTGCCAATTAAAATAATAATTGTGTTATATTTATAAAAATCGTATTAGATAATTTAAATAAACAAAACTATTAATGCATTATTCACACTTAGTAATATTCTTGTGGCCAAGTACCAAAATAAAAGAAAAAAATCTTTTAATTCTGGTAAATTTGTTTTTTTCTTTTTTTATCATTTGTACGTTCAGTGTCCGTGAACCCTTCAGTTTTTCATAACGTTGGCTTTATGCCATATCATTACGACAGCTGCAGTGTCTAAGCTACGACGTCGGAAACGTTGTGAATTGTTCTTTACGTTATCCATTATACTCTCTTTAAACTGTATTGTCTGTATTACTGTTTATAATAATAATAATAATAATAGAAAAAAAATCTAAGAAACCAAAAATAAAAACAAATTTAATTTTCTTGGTAATTGTAAGTACAATTATGAACAATTATAACCGTTCCAAATTTAAACATTGCATTTTGCAGGTTACAATGTAAGTTCTTGATTGGTAAGTTTTCTGTTTTTTCACTTTTTTTTTCTATTCAAACACCGTAACAAACTCAATGAATCTAAGACGTGGAATGAATAAAAGACCAGTTACCAAACGAAAAACATGTTGTATTCGTACTACAGCGAACCAAAAGTTTTAACTATATTTTATGAGCGCACTCTAAAGGTCGTATACATATGTTATTGGATCTTAGTTTACATTTTGTGAAAATTTACAAATTATAGTTTACTAAAGTTTTTCCCATCTTAAAGTATTTTAAAATTTAAAACTGGTTAGTACTTTTATATTATGTTAATAATCGAAGTTGTGTCTTGAACATATATTTGATAGTTACCTATGTACTATATTTTATTTGATGTATTTTAAAAATATTCGTGGACAATGATAAAAACACAATTTCATTATCATATTTTAACTTAACATTATTGAAAAACCAATTATCATTAAAATATTCCAGTAAGTACCTAGTATCCATATTTGAATATTCATCAACTAAGATAAATTATAAGTGCACAATTCTGATATCTTATTAAATTTCCTATAATTTAGGGATATACCATCTAATTTATTTGCAGCGTAGGACAAAATATGATAATTATTAACTTTATTTAGTTTGCATGACTAAAATTCCTAAAGTTACCTTGTTTAATACAAAAAAGGTTGGGTCTGGGTTAGTTTTGCAGCGATACGTTCTTCTCGGTAAACAGTTTACTTATTTTTAATAATATGAACCATTTGAGAAATAATTGAAATAAACTCTGTTTTTTGTTAATAACAATTTTCAATTTATATTGAATTATATGCAATACACACATTTAGTTATGTTTTATATGCTTAAAACAATTTAAATATATCATACAATTATGTATGGTCACATTCAAAATAGATTGATTGTATTGTCTAGAAATGGAACCAATTGTTCATGATGAAAAACGTAGAGCGTCACAATATAATAGTATTTTGCAATGTCCATATTCTACACACCGATCTTTAAACGCCTTGTAATTAATAATTATATCAGTTTGTCGTGTATTATTTTTGTGGTATTTACAGTTGAAACTTTTAGCGCTTAAGAGTACGCTTTGTCCACATTAAATATTTTTTGAACATTTTAAAACGCTCATAACTTTCTTTAAATTTAAATATAAAAATAAAATTTCTAGGGGCCCTAGATAATAATATACTTTCATTAAAATTCGATAATAATTAAATTCATTATAATACTCAGGACAGAGTAAAATAAATTCTTCTTTATCGGCGAATTTTCCATGCGTTAGTCAGGCGGAGACAACACACGCCATGCGGGTATATAACCTTCTCTCGACTGTTCCGACCAGAGCCGGATACCATGGGACAAAACTATGCATTTGTGTAATACAATAAAATTATTTATTAAAGATTTCTCGTGAGGCATTTTCTCCGTTTATTAAACTCGCAATAATATTAAAACCCATAAACGTATACTCCCAAGACATCAGAAACGCTCGTAGTATGTAATATAAGCTTTCTGAGGACTGTCAATGGCCGTAGACGAGCTCCTTGGAATTTCGTCCGGTTTTGATTTACTCGAGACTGGAAACGTGATTGGTCAAGCGAGATAATCATTATTTATTAGTTCCCACCCGCGTTTGGTTTTAAAAAAAATATTTTATTTGAGTGTAAAAACTTTGATCACACCCACGCGCGTTGCAGATTTACGCCTGGAATAAATCCGGCGCACGCGGATGTGGATTACTGAGCGAATATTGTTTTAATGACGTTTTAAAACGTTATCGTGCGTATAATATTATTTTCAGCATTATCATTATTATACTTACACTCGGTATACATTTTACATATATAACTACACATCTACACTGTGTCGTCGTCGTCGTCGTCGTCGTAGTCGTCGATAACGATGTTATTGTTTTACTCAGAATTTATTAAAAGTTACCCCTTTGGGAAACTTTTGGCTGTTAAAATGTATAAGAGTTCCACCGCGAATTTCCGACTGTAATAATACATATAACGAGAGTGTTATTATAGTGTAAATACGCGTGCATTCGTTTGTGCGGTCCATGTGCGTATTAATAGTATTAATAATATTATATAATACGCCATCGCGTTATCGAGACTCTGTGCCAAAGTAATATAACATTTATGCGTAACAATACATATATAATAACATATTACAATAATTCCCGCGTTTTACAAGTTATTATAAATGTTTTGAATACCATCGTCACCGTAAATGCATTCGCATACATATATATATATATAGTTGCGGAAACTTGTATTATTAATTGGATTGGCGATTAAAGTAGTTTGAATTAAGTCTGTGGGGAGATAACGTCGCGTATAGAGGGCATTCACGAGAAAACTTCGTCTCCGCGTACGAATGTACGATATGATTAGAATATAATAATAATAATAACAATAATAATAACACTGACTATATAATAATACTATATAGTAATATGCGTATGATGCCTACGACTGATTGTGTGCCAATTTTCTTCGTCCGTTCCTTATTTTGTGGATACATTTTACTAAGCTTAACCGTTTTAAAATAAAATTGATTATATCATTCGTTAAAACAATAATGTTATATCAATGTTTGTCAAAACGTGCCCTCTCTACTTTCGATGTCTGGATATGTCAACGTTAAATTATAAATTATTTAGTTTTTGAGAGACTAATTATTAGTTTCATGGATTAATGATTAATTATTATTAATATTTTCAGGAATCCGAAGGACCTAACACGCAATAAATAAGTTTCATCAAAAAAACTTATTTTTCTTTTCTTTATTAAAAATATTCAATCTATATTATATCGTTTGCACAAAAACCTAAATATGTGATTATTGCGGCACGATTATCTCGAGGAAGAAACCATCAAACGACATAATTTTGTGAGTACAATATAATACATAG
Organism: Rhopalosiphum padi; assembly: GCF_020882245.1. Taxonomy (NCBI): domain Eukaryota; kingdom Metazoa; phylum Arthropoda; class Insecta; order Hemiptera; family Aphididae; genus Rhopalosiphum; species Rhopalosiphum padi. The sequence continues at coordinate 2,617,510 of NC_083600.1, forward strand.
GTAATCGTATATTTTCCATGAATGGTGTAGTTAATTTATTTTAAATTGGGAGAAAAAACTCTATGCATACTGCATAGGGGCATAATCTAGACAATTTATTACGTTCGACTATTTTCCACATTTTGTGTGGTTCTTTTTTGTCCTTATTTGTAGAATTAATATTTTTTCAAAAATATCACGATACAGTGGCTATCCTTTTCAAGATAAATAAATAATATAGACATACGAGGAATTACCTTTATATAGTTCTTAGTTTCTTACATTGGTGATTTCAGATTTGAAGAATAGTAAAGTTAGAATTAGCATTAAGTGCTGTTTTTATTTTCTGGAAGGAAAATATACTCATAAATATACTATGTATATAGTGTATACCTATTTCTTATAACAGATTGAAATTGTTTTTAGTTAGTATTTACTATTTAGTATTATAATAAAATATCCATAAGAGTCCTCCATATTACTTACCATACAATATTTACTATAATATGAACATGCATGTTACGTCAAATTCGCGATACTGCAGAGAAATTATTCATTTCATGAAATCAAAATATTAACACTTGAATACATGAAATCACTCCTTTAAAGAGCATAATAATACTAATTGCGTGGAGCAGTAATACCTTCTTCGAAAAAATAATTAGGGAAATGTAGTGTTAATGTATGTTTTACATTCACGATTTTACACAAAATATACATAAATACGATAATTTTATTGCAATGTATCATTAAATTAAATGTAGATAATAATTTTTATTTTATATGAGTCAGTATCGAGTACTGGTATAGATTCCATAGAATTGTGTGAATAAGTTTATGGCACAAATGACTTACAGTTAATTAATCCAAAATCTAAATAATATATAATATAATATTTTCATCATATTGTATATAAAATAATAATAGTGGACTATTACAAAATTATATAACTACATTTTTTTGAATCATAACAACATAACTAAAATTCTTAGTTTAAATATGAATATCCAATGTAGTAATGTTGTCAAATTTTCAACGTCAACGCTTATAAAAAGAAATGGTGTTTAATATGCATTTTTGATATTTTAAAATTAGTTATAAAGTAAAATTTATGAGAAATCTTGTTCATTTTCAAGCTTTTTGACTTAGAAACAAAAATTGTATTAGCTACATAAATCAAAATAAAACCTGAAAAAGTTTTCATTATGATTCCCCAACGAGTACGTGACGCAGTCTACACATTTTTTATTTTTATTAATTTATATTAAAAGTAATGATAAAACATTCCTTGGTTAGTTTTGTATTTAATTTTCTTGATATTTTTAAATTATTGGCATTCTGTAGGTACTTATTTTATGAGTAGAAATACTGCATCATCGAATAAAGTATAAATAAGATGTCTGCCTAATTCATGAGATCAACAATCGAATTTGATGACTCCTTAAAGTTGTTGGCCAAATTTCAGATTTTGTGTACTCGGAAATGCCGTTATTGATTTGATTAAATCGGAAGTTGAATTTTGTTAATTCCATGAAATCAGTGATTTCACGAATTTAGCACACAATATTATAATATACATCATATTTTCGTAGTATTAAACAACTTATTTTAGCTAGTAAATGTATAATTTCATGGTACTAATCAAGTATATTATAATGTAAATAATAAAATATATTAGTCTAGATAGATATAATAAGGATATTGAAATATTTATTAGATTATAAATACCGACAATTTTCACAAAACTTTTACAGGAGTATTAAATTTCATTTTGATACATTTTCAATTAGCACAACTATATCCACATTACACAATAACAAAAAAAAAAAAAAAAATGCAGAACAAAATTATAGTGCCTTCCTAAGTACCCCACTCAAAACGACATACTAAAGAAGAGACATCTAAAATGAACAAAGCCCGAGGCTTACTAAAACTGACCTAGCTGTCTACAGTACTTACCTACTTAATATAGACAACATAATTAAATAAAACATATATCATAATAAAACTTTACGTGTAAATGTCTTTATTAAAACTAAACATTTGTTTTGCGTATAGCATATTTAAAAAAATTTACCTATTTTATTGTACAAAATATCAAAACACAGAATATATAAGAAATCAGGCTAAATGACATAAAACATCCATAGACAAAATCATGAATTGAATAACGCGATTCCCGCGATGTTTAAAATATAATATACTCTAATGGTTATTATACATTCATTTTTAGTAATTATTATTAATCATAATAATATTATATAGTTCTTAAAAGACCACGGAATTAGCATATTATATTTTATAATATTATGAGTCTTAATAATGAATACTAAATATAGGAAAAAATAATTAGTTTTTTTTTTTTTAAATTCCATATCTATACCTAACTTATAATGTACAACTAAAACATCTATATTAAGATTCTGTCATAGATTAGGTATCAAATTTAAATATAAATAAATTGAAAAATGTATATTTAAATTATTTAAAATATTCTCTTGGACATGGATTTAATGGATTTCAAACAATAATTTATGTAAATAGATTTCATAGATTATAATATAATTCAAATGTGGGCCTAGTATCGACTTATAAAAAATATGTTTATTATATTATGGGTTCATCATAAAACAAATATCAAGAAATCTACTTTATTTTATAAAATAATTAATATTTTAACTTTTTGTTTTTGATTGCTAATTTGCTTTATTTTCAATCTTACCAATGGTTTATTATATAGAATAATCTTCTAATAAAATATCTAAGACTTGAAAAAAAATTTAGAAACAACAATAGAATATACTTAACATAATAATGTATAATAATGTGCAGTAATCCTTTAATATTTTTTGACCGTTTTGGGAAAAATCTATTCAATTTTTAGGGTCTTCACAGTCCTTTAGTATATGTATACATATATAATTATTGAAAGAGGCTATCCTTTTATGTAAATTCTATTTTTATATATTATGAATAAGGCTAAAGGAATATTCTATAGTTGATATGTTCAATGTAATATATATTTATGTGTAATATAAAAATTATTTTTAAATATAAAGTTTTATATTTGACGCAGATATTTAGATATTTTCTATATAATATATTCTAATATTTTCTATATTATTATCTTATTACGTGAGTTTCAAGCAGTGGGTTTTATCGCGTTAATTATAACTTATACAAATATCTAATTAGATTGATTTAAATTTCGTTCACATTTATAATTTAAAAGTTTATATAGTTCATTAAAAATAAACTATAGTAACATGTAAAAAAAAACATACATTTAAAATACACAATTAAATGGCTTTATTATGAACGAATTATTCAATGCAAATACATTATTATTATCACTTTATGACATTCTGTAGATTTTAAATCGACTTATTATTATATACAATCAATAGTTAGTATTTGTAGTGAATTTCACTATGCATAAAGTGTTCAATAACTATAGCATTTGCTTAATCATTTAGCGTTTAATAGGTAGAAGGTGCGTACCCTTATAACACAGGTCGCAGAATACCACAGTGCGATAAAAGATTTATAGTGCCATCAAGAGTCTGAAGCACATTGTATACTGTACATTATATCCAACAGTAGTTCAGTTGAAATAGATAACTCCAACCATTTATTAGTTGAGCACAATTAGGCAACTAAGTTATTTTGTGGTGTTAAGTATACTATACTATAGGTACCTACTATAAAACCTACATACAACGAACACGCCACGAGTATGAAAAAAATTATAATATCTTTATAAAATAAATATAATTATTTCTTGCGCTCAGTATTGTACTTACTAAACGATATTGTATATTTGTATGTGATATTTATTTTATAAAGTATACATAAAATCAATTAATTTTGAATTATCTTCTTAAAACATGATATAAATTATTATTATTTTTAAGTACCTTCATATTTTAAAGTATTCATTAAATACTAAATATTACTATAGTAAAAAAAAAATATAGTATATTTTTAAATAAGTAATAAATTGGAAAAGAAATAATAATATAATAATTAATAATAATTATTATTAACTACAAAACTAGTCTATAATACTTATCAACATTTCATTAAATTACCGGTCATGTTTAGATAGAAGTTATATTAATATTATCGAGCATTTCACTATATTGTATAATACATTAAATATGAATTTCATAAATTAAAATAGTGTAAAGTAATTTATTTTATTTGTTTATAACAATAATATTTTATTAAATAATGAAGTAATTACAATAGCAAAATATATAGTATAATAGAATGTACAATTAAATGTCCTATCACACCACTGATGACAAACTCATGTTCCGAAACGGACGAAAGAATATTAATAAAAAATTAACAGATATATTTTTTCACATTAATATGTTATACTGAGATATAGTAAAAAAATAGATATTTAATTATTAATTTATGAAGAGGAACTACATTAAGCATTTAATATTTATATTAATTATCAATAAAACATAATTTACGATGAATAAACTATAAAGAAAATAACTATTATGCCATGTATTTATTTAATATTATAAAATACATTTTGAAATATTATTTGCAGTTAGTTATAAGCGAATAGTTTTGACATTTTAAATGAATATTTTTAACTAAGTAAAATTATATAACAAACTTAGACAGTAGTCTCTTTTCCCTGTGGCGATGTGGATTTGATAATATTTTAAAGTTTAAACGAAAAATCTCAACTTCCCATTTCTAGACAACATTAAGATTTTCTTTTAAAGTTTTATTTACATCAATTTGATTACAAGTTATATTTGATAAAATATAAAACACATCAACTTTTATTTAAAATGAGTAAACCATAAATTTGTGATACGGAATACGGAAATACATTTAATATACAGATATAAATACGTTGTAATATGTTTACATAATATGAATGATGTATAATCTGTGGAAAAAAAATTATTACATTTAAAAGTTATTTAAAAATTGATTAGATTCATATAAATTGAGATATCGTATTATTTTATTTTTTTTATGAATAATATTGCACTTACTAATATATAATTATTAATTATACATAAAATACATTTTTTTTTATCTATGATTCATTTACATATGACTGAAAATATTATTACATTAAATCTACGTGGAATACATTTATCATTTAATTGTTTTTGAATTTTCAAGAAAATATGTATAAATTTACTTTTTAGCAACCTATATAATATTTATCTATCGTATATAGCATGGCCATTGAATTATGTGAGCAGTGTTCGTCACTGACCATACGATTTAATTGTGTATTTATATCCTATTTCAAAAAATCAATGGTGTAATTTTCGTGTAAAATAGAGAACAGTCATTAAAACAATATTGACATTTTATATAGTATCGAAAAACCTTCTCGCCGTATATATTATTATATTATAACCCATTTGTTTTCTCTGCAATTGTCTGATTTTAGCTTAATATGTTTGTATAACTTTGTGAATACGGTAAATTGTTATACTATTTAGAATTAAGTATCAAGTTTATATAAAGGATTCCAAGAATTTAAACTATCTTCTGTCATAATAAATTGATGTTTTGATAATAACTGTATTTTCTAAAATAAACATAATTTTAAAAACTTATCAAATAGACAATACACATATTATTATTATAATATTATAATCTGTATATTTTAAAATAAATAAAGTTATCATGATACATAAATAAATACATAAATATTTTTTAAATTATATTACATTTTTAGTTATATAAATATATTCTTTAAGTTATATTTTATATTCATACAAAATAGTGATATTTTAATTTTTAAACAAGTCATGGGTATGTAAAATATCAAAATTCTCATAACTCGTTTACAAATTCAAACATCATAAAGTATCAAAGAGATGCCATAGATAATGTTTTTAAACATTAAGTTTGATCCTAGGTAAATTTACTCTAGTATTAAAGCTCTAACAACACAAAATTAAATTAGTTCTACTGTACGCAAATTTATCGTGTTTTACGTTTGTAAGACGGAGAGAATATATATGCGGGCTCTATTAGTTATTATCAATATGAATTGCTATAATAAATCAATATAATACTGTTAGTATGAAAGTTTATATTTACATTAAAACTAACAGCAATTTTAGCAGGTTTAAGTTAATTTACATAAAATACATTTTGAATATCCTATTCTTAAACTTATAATAATTAAAAAAAATATGTAATAGAATTATATAATGGAATAGTATAAAACCATTAAAACTTAAAATAAAGAGCTTTTTTTGTTTTATATTTTAAATTTTTTTTAAATATTTTTTCCGCATGAAACGCAATATTTCATTGCATTTTATTTAAATTTATTAAGCCCGCGAGTTTTTCTTTTTTTTTTATTTACAGACAATGTTTTACGCTTCGCATTGTACATCTCAGATGTATTAAAATGTCCACGAAATGACGAAAATATTAATGATATTCGTGAATCTCCTGGTATAACAGATTATACTGACGTGAAAAATTGGTCATATCACAACAGATGATACAGATCTTTCTACCATTGAACATTCTAATGTCAATTGATTCCAAAACGGTTCAAACGAATATCATTTTCATAAACATCAAACAAATACCATTAAAGCAAATATGTACACCTACACATTTTCTTTGTAAATTCACAGGTAAATATTATATTATTTAATTAATCAAATCGATTAAATACATACTATGTGTACGATATACGACTTAAATTTGTGTTAAATATTAGTAAAGATTTGTAACTGCGTATTAAAAAAAATGACCGTTTATAATTAAAGTTCAGTGCTTTGCATATTTATTAGCTTCTTTGGACATGTAACAAATTGGTTATCTATCGACTTTTTATTCCAATTTTCGTAACATTATAGTAATTTATTGAGAAAATAATGAGAATTCCTCATAATAATCAACTTAATAAGATAACACAATATTGATGTAAATTTTACCTTGCATAACTTTTAAATCATTTTCACTGACTTTAAACATATGAATTTGTCAAATGAGTTGTATAAAAAAAACATATTCTTTAAATAATTTGTTTCTCTTGGAATTGAAAATGCAAACAATAATAATATAATATCATGCGATAAAAGTTATATAAATATTCTTAAACAAATATAAAACAATTGTATTGACAAATAATATCAATGCTTGAGAAATTTATTTGTAAACCTATTCCAATAATAAATGTGTATTTATTAATAATAAATTATCCAGAACTAAGTATTAACTTGCATAATATTGCATATAACTTAAGTGCTGGGTCTTTTTCAATTTAATGAAACCTATAGGGTAATTTTCAATTATATTAAGTCCCGAGGGCCGCAGTATGTAATCTAAAAGGAACGTCGAATATAACTTAATATTTGTGTTATTTTATTGATAAATTAATATAAGAAAAATATGAATAGTAACTATTGATATACTCTTTTTTTAAAACGTAAGTGTGATTTTTTTATATTATGAATGTCTTATACATTTTTTACTATTCACTTTTATTCAAAATAATTCAAATCCTATTAAAATATTCAAAACTATATTGATTCATTGATCTTCATTAATAATATAGGAAATCATAGGCAAGTAAATTTTAAATGAGTATTCAATTTGAATAATATATTTACCTAATATGTCAGTGTAAGTCATTAGAGTGATAATAAATGTAAACCAGAAATGACCAACTTGAGGTTCTCGTCATAGTCAAATGCAACTCGTGTCTTTTTATAAAATAAAAATTTACTATTAATTATTTTGGAATATATTTATAATAAACATATATACAACTATAATAAATGTATTAATAAACATTTTGGTCCTTGGTATTATTGTGTTTATTGCATGTATCCGTGTGGCTTGCGAGCATATTGTTCATGTAAACCAACCCTGGCTTAGTGGTTTTATTTTATTATTAGAAAATATCTAATTTGTGATTTCCCCATTATTTAGGTTCAACTTTAAAAATTATACCCATATAACTACATCCATAATATTAAGTATATTTTAATAATATATTTTAGCTTGGTAATTGGTGCATATATTATTTTTTTATTCTATATAATAATATGATATTTTTATGTATTTTTTTTCTAATATCCACGTAATTCAAATAAATAATCAATAAAAACCTAATTTAAAATATATAAATATTCTTCTAAACGAAATTAAGATAATAAGTCTACTCTCCGTGAGTCCACGAACTTCACAGTTCACAATTAGTTAAATATCATACAATTTCGAATATCGTGTATTTTTAATATATAATCAAATTATATAATTTTATCAACTAATTAGCATGCAATAATTACAATGCCAGTGGCGCATAATGTAGAGTATACAATTAATACAAATATTATACACACAAATGTAACAAAATATGTAAGTAATATTTTTTCAAAATTCAATTATAATAATATAGTATTCATTTTTTTTTGTACGATGACTGGATTTTCAAATCATTTTTAGATATTTTATAAACAAAACTAACTTTTACTATCTTCTAATTAATAAATGTATCATCATCTGTATTTATTTTATTTTAAGTCTTAAATTCAATGTATAACTTCATATTTAAATAAACCCATTTTATTTTATTAAATATAAAACATTTAACCATTTTATATAACAAATGACATATTTAGAATAATTATATATAGGTTAGTTATAGACTTATAGTTATAGAGTTTCTACTCTGTTCGTAATAAGCTACTCCGCCAATCTAAAATTTACGTACCAGTCACTTTCAAATACATTATTTTTGTTCAAAACAATAAAATATTAATAAAATTTGCCACTAATATAATATAAAAATAAATAACACGCTTTGTCTTTCATTATTATTTTTTTGACGACTTTTTTGTGAGTTACATTTAATCTATAATCTACATATTATTTATGGACGACAAATAAAGATAATTTTGTTATAATATATAAATATCCAAGTACTTATTTATAGTTGATTTCCATAGAACATTAAAAACACATGTATTTTTTTCGTAATTATTATCGAGTTAAAAATGTGATTTAGACTGTAATTAATGTATATAATATATTGTAAATTACTTGAAAGGACCGTGTATAATCCTCGCAAAAAATAAAAATAAACAATTTTAAATTATTCATAAATCATTTTAATTATTATTAATGCACTGTTATATATACGTAAAGTTATTACTTATTACATAGTTATAAGTTCACTATTATTAAACCAAAAAAAAAACTTGTTTAATATCTGAAATGGTTAAATTCAACAATATAAAACATAATATTTGAAATATTGATCATCATTACGAATATTTTACTATTTAATAGCACTTAAATTACTTTACGTATTATAATTTATATTAGTGTAATAGTGTTGTGTCTGTACAGTTTGTAGTTTAAAACAAAACTATAAGAAACCTATCAGAATTTTAATAATTTGGGCTAAGCAATAAATTACTTTTTCAAATATTTTTTATTTGGAATAAAATATAATCATTAGGAATATATTTTTGAAGTATATTTACTGCACAATACAGTTAATTCTGTAAGTTTCTAATTGTTAATAATTTAAATAATATATTACATCATTTGTATGAAAACTGCAAACTTGTAGAATTTATTACAGTGTATTTGCATTACACTATTATAGTAATTAGTATACTAATTTGTCGTCAATGCTTATATTATATTTGTCTAGCTTCTTAAGACGTTAAATGGAAATTATGATTGTAAAATTATATTATTAAAACTTTACTAATAAACAAATAACCATTACAATCTATAGTAATAGGTCGGAGAGTAAAAATAAATTTAATGACTTAATAAAATAATAATTAGTTGGTAAAATAGTTATTTGCTTTTTTATTTGAAAATATAATATTATATAATAGTAATATCAGGAAATATAATATTATCATAAATATTTATATGCTTTTTAAGCGATAATACAAAAATAATTTCTTACTAGAAAGTAATAAGATTTTAGTACCTAGGCATAACATTATACGACTACATCTTTGTTTACAAAAATGTGTGCAATTATAATTTTTTATGTATAAAATCATTTTCAAAATATTTTGACTTTTTTTAAGTTATTTTAAGGCAATTGAAATTTTCTTTTCAATTTTTTTTTTTTTTTATAAATTTCGAGGAAAAAATATTGATTGTATAAAAATTCTTGACAATTTAATATAAAGTTTCTCATAAATTGTTCATATGTTATTTAAAAAATATTAAAATATTAAAAATACAGTTACAATATTTTTTTATACGCAATTCAATTACGAATTTTAAATTTTAAAAAATTCATAAAATCTCGAAAAAAATTTCTAAGTATTTTGTAGTGATAAATATTTTCTTTTTATATCTAAGATTTTAAAACTGAATACAAGTTTCTCTATAAGTTTTTCTACCTATATAAAAATAAAAAAATTCCACCAGATAGTAAAATTAAATTTTATGTGCTTTTGAAGTTTAAATAATCATGATATTTTATATTTACTTGCAGTAAAATAATCGTTTACCATCAAACGATTTTTCGTAAATGAAAATATTATAATATTTTTACGTTTTTATGATAAAAATATTTCTAAAATAATGATGGTTGTATAATTTTTCTTGTAAGTCAAACATCTAGACTTATTTTTATTTTTTTTTTTAATAGACATAATTTATAAAATTATAACTAGTCAAATTAAAAATATTCAATCATTTATGTCTTAGAATAAACTAATAATATAATGAAATAATATATGTATTATAATATTATATAATTAATCAGATGATATACTCATATATATTATGGCAAAATATACAGCCATTTTAATTGTTACAATAAATAATGGTAATACCGAATTGTTATTAGAAGCCCATTACATTGATGTAAAATAATATATTAAGAACTATAGCACTAACAAATAAAACATATAGGTATGTTATTAGTATTATTAGTAATACATTATTTACACTGTACAGTGTAATCACTCTTAATGCCATTCATGTGTTTGGAGTAGTATTTAAATTACCTTTTTCACTTAATAGGCCATATAACCTATAACTCTATAAATTATAAGTGTAATAACTAAATTAGCTCATATACAGTTGGTCGGAGTTTTCTATTTTAAAAATCTCTTATAGCATTTTTACGAAAAATGTACATCAACCATGTTAATGTTGACTTATTCGAAATGAAACAAATAATCTGAAAAAATTCAATTTTTAGTATTTACTCTTGTTATATTAAACATAAATATAATACCATGTTGCAAATTGAATAAACGGGTTTTTTTTTCTAGAACTCTTAAGATATATTTCTTATAAAGTAAAATTTTAGATTAATAATAATATTTAATAATCGCAAATTCTTAAAACAGTGTAAGCTATTTCATGTTAAAATTGTGATATATCATCCGCTAATATTTTTAAAAGAATAAATAATTCAATATCCATAGTGGGCGTATGACAGCATATGAAAATTAAATATTTATATTTTTAATATTGTTAATGAAATATATGCTGTGAATTGAAATATGATATATAAATTGGATTTTTAAAGTTTATATATTCGGATTTATTCTTTTTCAAAATAATTCAAATTGTGTGATCCATTTATACTTTAGAATTATTAAATATTTTATGTACCAAGACGACAAATACCTTAATACCATTATAGTAATTTGCGCAAATGATATCCATAATATTTTTTATAAAAATGATCCAACTCAAATATTTAGCTCACCACAAATTAATTAAAATTTAATTGAGCACTTGTCTTGTAATCCAAGTAGAGAATCAAAATAAGCCCTGACAAATCTGTATATTTTCTACCGTTCAAGTTGCAAATAGCTGACCCTCTATTTCTTCATTTTCAAGGAATCCCAATCCCAACCTCTTCGGAATTCAAATATCTTGTTATTGCACTGGAATAATATGCTGATCCTAACTTAAAATAAAAAAAGGAAAATTCCCTGCAATTGACTACATTTAGTTCGCTTAATTTTAAAATCAAAGCTGTAAATGCACACCAGAATCATAATATAAAAATCTCGTTAAGATTTACTTGAGCATATGAGATTGAAATTTCGGGCTCTGCAAATCCAATTTCATAAGTATCACACAATCATTTCAACCGATCACTCTACGCATGATAATTAATGCAATACGGTTTGTATCCCATTTCACGATCAACCCTAAATATAAAATCAAATTAATTAATCAATTAGTCGCTAAACAGTATAAACGGTGAAACACTGTACACTGCGGTTTACTTAAAACAGTCAAGACTATAAGCTCGAACAAACTCACCAGTATCACAAATTGCATCAAATACTCAAATTTTAATCCTATCCGTCAACTAAAAGAAAAATATTTAAGATACCTACTTATCTAAAATAATATTATAAATAATCGTAAAAAAACTCGTTGTGGTTTTTATCATTGGATGATATTTTATTATTTGATAGTAATATACATAATATGTTTAACGATTACCATTCATATTTTTTATTATTCTAAAGCAAGTATTTTAAATATTATTTTATTAAAAAAAGAATAAATATCATATTTTAATACCTTGAATTTAATCACTTCTCTTTTTGTGTTTATATATTTTTTTTATACATTATTAAAAATCTTCATAATTCATTTTTACTTTTTAGATTTAGATTTGAGTATCATACTCATAATATAATAATACTTTAATAATTATGTTCAATAAAATAAATTGATTTTATCCTTCTTCATTTTTACGGTAAATCCATTAAATCACATATTTTTTCTTGTGGAAAACTAATTAAGAAAAACAAACTGTATTATCTAGAATTGTATTTTTCAATAATATTAATAAAGCGTTATATATAAGTAAATATGTTTTGCATTGTACATGTAAAATTTTATTTTTTATAATATATTATTCAATTTATAAAATTAACCAAATATAAATATCGAGAATATTTTCTGCTTTTCATTGACTACTAATTTACATATTTTTTTTTGTTTATGAAATTTATGAAGTATTGAATATTGAATATTTTTACACATATTTAATATTTTTCAATCGAATGTTGATGGATTTTAAAGCAATTATAAAATTATTGTTACGTACATCCTCATTTATGTAAATAAATAGCTATTTGAAAATTTCTTACCAGGTTAATTGTTAAATCATTGTTAACAATTAATTAGTTTAATAATGTCATTTATCCAATTGTATTAAAAAAACAACAACAAATAATTACAAAAAAAAAAAAAGAAAAACATGAATTGATAAATAATTTTATTATTTACTTTAATGTATCTTATTTTTTTCAGTGTAAGATTCTTAAATTGGAAATTACATTGGTAAAATTTAAATTGTGTATTATTTTACTGATTTATCTTCTCATTATATCAAATTAATATTAAAATAATACACCAATCTTATAATACACGAAAATAATAAGCAGTGTATTTCATTTTTCAAGGAACATCAAAAGAATGTTCTTGACAAAGTCCAAATTATGTAAAGCGAAATGGCGTATTAATTTTTAGAGTTGAGGAAATCTGAGATCTGTTTTATTTTTTGTCCCACGCCTCTTTAATATTACCAAGTCTAAAACTTTTACCTTATTTACATTAAAACAATTTCAAACAGGCAATTCATTTTAATATTAGTCGCGATATTTTTGACTGGGGATTTGGCCAAACCAAAACTTCATTATTTTGTCATTTTGGTAAAGTGCCAAAATCAATTTGTCAAAAAATAATATGCTAATGAATACACCCATAAAGTGAAAATGACATACAATTATAATGTCAAGCTTCTTTAACTTACATTTTTAAATCGTGAAAAAAGAACTTAGATGTTTAATTTAAATTATAATTATTTCGGTTTGTAATTAGTCAACTAAAATTAACAGTCTATCATCTAATATGATATTATAAACAATATAATAAGAGTCCTACCTATTTATATTTCAGAACAATTATGTATATATTATTTTGTAATGATAATCAATAATACATTGTATCATAAAAAATTGTTTCTTGTCATACCTACTGAGTTTAACACATAATTTCTTAAAATGTCAACTGATTGTTTTTTTGTATTTTTTACTCACAATATTTGAAGCAGCTCAAAATTAATTTTAATTTTCATAAATGTCTAAATGTCATCTTCACCTTTTGTCAAGTGAAACTTTTGAATGTTTTAAAAAATAGTTTTAAACCTACCTTGTATAATATATATACAAAATTATTTAATATATTATATCTTAATAAATAATATTTTTTCGCTAATTAAATTAGCACTACATGTTACTGTTGTTTCTTATTAAGAAATTATAAGTATTAACGTGTCATCAAAGTATCTATTATAAATTTAATAGGAACATAAAGAAACAATTGAGGTTAAAAATATAAATACAGATATGATATTTCATATAATTTATTGAATCTACCTATTATTTTATTTTATTTCAAAAATATCCTAAATAAAATAAATATAATTATATTTATATGGCGTTTGTTTACTATTTTATATCTTGATAAAATATGGCAACATTTGATTTGTGCGCTATTATGAAGTAGGTATACGAGCAACAAAGTATCTATATAAAATGAATAGATTCAGTTCTTAGAAAGAAAAAAAACATTAAATCCCTCCATACAGTATGTAAGGATTGGTTGTCTCTCAATATAATTTATATATATCGCCGTATATCTCTATACATATTATATACCTCTATATATATATCATTATGTAGTACGTGTTTCGTCCATTGAAAGTTAATCCACCAAAGCAATCTGAATAATTGTATTTCAACACTGGCCATTGTAAGTGAATAATCTTACGAAAGAAGTAATAATAGAAAAAAAAAAACATTAAAAGTAAAAAAAACCCGAGATAAATGAAAATATCACAATTTTATCGTTTTGAGTAGGTACGAGAAATTAAGTACACATTTCGGTCGCGAGGGTCATTCGAGAACTGACTACTGAGTGTTTACTATAACGAATGGGTTATAATAAACATTTGTGTTTGGGCACCGCATATATTCGAACAAAAGGACGTCTTTGTTTCTCTCAAAACTTGGCATACATTTAAGATTATTAATCCGTCAACTCTTGGATCTAACTGACGGGTCTAGATGGTAGTTAATAACCAACTATTAATGTTGTTTATCACTGTAAGGACGAGACACTCTAAGAAATTGATATGTAATGGTAGGCGTGAAAACGTCCATCAATCGTAATAGTTTAATTTTTGAAGCTAATAACAACAGGGTTATAACAGCGTTGAATCAGTATTTCGAATCCCATTAAAAAATGAAACAAGAAATATGAAAATCGTATTTTTAATGACTAATATTGTTATTATTGCCATTTTTGGCATAAGTTTGTTCGAAAACTTAGTATTACCTACTACGTTTTTAATCAAAGGATGTAAGTAATACAATTTTTTCTTCGTCTCAAAGTATGAGCATTTTATATTATAGTTATAAAATACAAACTAATTATATATCGCATAAGTACAGTGTGCAATATACTGAGTTTTTCATATTAAAATTGACATAATATATGAATAAATAAAATAAAGATTTAATAAAATCTAAAATACTTTAAATTTTAAATCACAAAATAATTTGTATTTTTACAATTTTATCAAAATTAAAATGTTAAATGTTCGTAGAAATTACGTTTAACTTTTTTTTTTTCATTGTAAACAACTTATATCCTTATATTAAATTTTCAAGCTTTTTGACTAAATTAATTTTTTTTTACAATGTTTATAGAAAAAATGAAATAAAAAATTACAATGCCTTTAAATAGCTTAAAAACGGTCAAAACTTTTTTAAAATTATACAATTAATACAATTTTAAATATTTATGGTTATTTGTTTTTGAGATACATTAAAATAACAAAACTAATTTTGCGTATAACAATCCATGGTTTCTTCGATTATTAAAAAAAAAATACTTGTCGTTTTTCAAAAGCTGTCTTAAAGTTGAAGTTTGATGCATTTTTACTGCTCCAAAAGATAGTGACAGACACATACAAAATAATAAACACCGATCGTTGTGAGATCAATACATTAATGGAGCTCGGTTAATCATTTGGATTAGAATCTAAAATAGGCGTAAGCTACTTGCATCAATTTACTAAGCCTCAATATAATATATAATATGGCGTGAAAATCCTCTTCATTTATACATGAGTTGGAATAGTATAAACAAATTGGGACCATAAAACTGTATCGCCCTGGGACCCAAAATACTAGTTTGCGGTACTGCTGCGTGAGCATGCTTAATGAATCATTCTGTATAATACGTTGTACAAGACTAGCAACAGTCAAGTTACAGGTATATATTAAATTTAATTATCAGCTAAATTTATTCTTTTATTTTTCAACAGAAGCAAACACAAAACATATTATTTGTAGGAAAAAGTATTAATTGACCTTCAACGATTTCAAAAATATATTTTATTTTAATATGTGTATAAGACTAAGGATTATTTTTTTTTTGTTATACATAATCAATTGTAATTTTCACTGCACAATGCAATTTAATATCATTTGTTAAATTTATTTGTTAAAATTATGCCTATAATTGAAGTAAGTATAATTACATTTTATATTAATAGACATATGGATTTATTAATACAATTACGATGTCTATGTTGGTAGGTATGCTAGGTAAGGGTTATACATTCGAGTACACTAAGTTCCTAACTAAGCATTTAATTACCCAGCGAGAAAGTAATAAATATATTAAATCGACTTTGGAGTGTTGTACAATAAATTGAATGATTTAGATATATAAAATATATGCACAAAAGGAGTAAAATGTTCTTTGTGATTCTTTAAAGGGCTATGAATAACTTTCACTAACTAATGGAGAGGCTATAAATGTATACTTACTATGTTTTAGAACGTCTATTGTGTTAACTGACGCGCGTTTTCGTGATTTTTTTTTAATTGAATCGTTTCAAAACAGAATACCCTCAACTATACACAAAGAAATAATAATTATTATTATTCATTATTATCAATAACGAAGGTTTTATAATAATAATAATAATAATAATAATAATAAACACTTAGAAAATTTATGGACGCCGCGATAATACAACGGTCATTTAACAATTTATGAAATTATATTATTTTTAAGAAATAACCAACATTAGGATTTTATGATATTTTTCGATGATATTATATGTTTAATAAGTTGGAAAATGACCGTTGTATCATCGTTATTTTAAATCCCTTTATTTTATATCGAATAGGTATCTAATATTATCACACAATGTTGTACACATTTTCTCGAAATGTGTGTCATACGAAAGAGCTACGGTTGGAGAGTGTTAATGTTATTTTACCCTTCTTATTTCTTATTTCCATAGAACTTCAGAATGATATTTTAAATAAACTAGGCTTCATTTATTTATTGAATGATAAAATTACATTTTCTGCGCTAATACAATTATTACCATTTGTCTAAAATCTTCAAAACATGGAATTCCGGATTTGATTTCGTACATAAAATTGATGACATTTTCCTCAATTTAGGTAACAACGCATTAATTTGAATATAAATATTAAGGATTTCTATTTTCACCTAGTTTTCTATTAATAATAAATTATATACTTAATGTAAGTACTTTAATGCTTATAATGCTGATATCTCGTAAAGAATTTAAAAAACTACAAGAATTTACTTTAATTATTCATAAGATTTAAAAAGAAAATAGATAATGAAGCTCGATAAATGTATTTATTTCACTTTTCTGTAAAAAAAAGTGTCGCTCACAGCGACCAGCCACCCCTAAATACGTAACTTTTTTAAATCAATTTTGAGACTGTAAAATTTAAACTTGATAAAAAAAAACTTAAAAATTCTTGTATTAAATTTAAAAGTGAACTTAAAATTGGATAATGTACCAACTGAATAATAATATAAAATATAGATTCGTTCATTCAACAGGTTTAGAATGAAATAATTGTTTATTACAATAGATATATATATATTATATTTTATGAGAAACAAATTTTAAAATTAAATAACCATGTTAAGGTAATATACAAGAAACTACTAAGAAAATAAAACTTACAATATTATTGAATAACATTACCTATGTTTATATATTATAATTAACATATTGGACTTTTTTACATATAATTATATTTGAGTAATTTAGTTTAAATAAATCAATATTAAATCAAACGATTGAATTCTAAATGTAAAGTGAACTTTCGAAAACACTACTATGCCCTATCGAAATTAAATGATTATGTTTTTCCGGCATGCAGTACTGACTAATATTTGACATTTTTCATTTTATTATGTTTCAAATTAAAATTTGAATAAAATATTTTATTTACAAACCAAAATACAAATTAAATATCTACTTAATTAACTTTTTAATTTCGGGGTACTATAATATATAAAGTATAGATAACTACTTCAAAGATAAATAATTTCAATTCAGAGTTGTCAGTCTTAAAATTAAAACACCGATAAAAAAACTGACATACAATTTTAAATGTTTTATTTATCATATGATTAGATACCACCAAGGCTGGAATATGTTTTATACAAATTATTTTAAACATGTGTTCAAAATGATTTAAACTGGTGGTTTTGTTTAAAACATTTTATATAAACACGTTTAAAATGTTTTAATTAATATTTAAAACGTCTTAATAAACGTTTAAAAAAAAAAAATTAAATTAAATTAAAATGTAATTTTTTTGATGGAATATACATTTTGTTTGTAGATCACGGTATATTAAACAACCATGTTGTAGATAATATAAAAATTAAGTTGCTTTATAATGTACCTATATACCACGCTTGAAATAAAACATTGTTATAAATTTAAAAAAACAAAGTCTAAATAATTAAACATTACCAAAAAAAAAAAACCGCTTAAAATAAAAAAAAAATAGGTTGAATTAAGAAAACGTTTGTTTTGAATTATTAAAAAATAAATATTTTTTCCAACCCTGGATACTCTGTATCCATAATTATTTTGATACTTGATTTTTCTCTAATTTTTGCACGATAACTCACTATAGGGAAAATATTATTATAATATAGTATGATAATATTTTATTTACAGTTTCAAAGATGAAAACGGTCGATGTTGGTTTTCTCAGATACACATTTACAATAGTATATATTATCTTGCATGACGTTTAAATGGTTTTAAAACCGTCACACATCGTTTTATCGAGTTATTTTTATCTATTTGTGTAAAAATAGTATTTATATGGTCTATAAATGTATTAAATTTTAGGAATACTAGGAATACATCTACTTGAAATATAAAGTTATTCTTTTCATATTCTTAAGCGTTGTTTACTTTACCTCGTTTTTATTTCATTTCCATGTTATTTTCCACGAAAAATGTTATATATTTTTGGTTGTAAATGAAGATACGACATTTTGATAAAGGTAAAATAATATTACGACGTATAGCAATAATATGTTGGTCACGTTCACAGTGCAATAGTATTGTAAATGAATAATGTATATAATTAATTTACCTAATATACAGCGTGTTAATAATATCATTTTATTAATTTAAACTCCAAATAACAGATAATTATGATGACGTTAAACATTATCGAATTATCGACAGTTAATAGTTTTGATTATACAAATACAGCTAGTAATGCCTACTGTTTAAAAGCTACGATTTTTCGATTTGCACGTGCTATGTATTGCACATTTTTTAAAATCAACCTTTTTATTACCGTGTATCAAGAGAAACAATTAACCCGTCTGAAAAGTTTTACATTCGAGAAACGTAATGCCGGTGAAATAATGCACAGAATAATATTCTATTTGAATACGATTTTCACATTTTGTGTTAAATGCGCATACGAAGGAACTGTTGAGCGTGCGGTAGACAATGTCTCGGCGTAGGTAGTGCAATTCCAAATTTTCAAACGGATTATTATTTGTCGGTTGCAACATTTTCTTTGTATATTATATTCACGCTAATTACTATACTGTTACGAATATTAAATATTATAATTAATCCGTTATTATTCAATAAGAATCTCCAAAGATCAAAGCTAAACAGTCATACACTAAACCTAATAATATACATTACAGCTTTACAATTATACACGTTTCAACTACAGAAATGTTTCACACGTGTAACTCCGGTCGTAGGTGCAAACGTCGTATTAAATCGAAACGTATTAGACAAGGTATGTATAATATTGTTGCTATAATAATTATCATGTTATAGTATATATTATTACGTATAACACATGCAATTAATTTGATTATTAAATTGTGTAATACTATTTGATCGTATAATAATTGGTGTACGTCTGTCGTTTAAATTCCTAGTAAATAATAACATATAATATAATATATAATAATATCGATATCGTTTTAATAAAGTTCATAATTTTACAAAATATATTATAAACCATCCGATTTTCCATACACGTGGCATATTGCATGCACACTCGTTGTAATAGTTATCTAATATTATAATGCATAACCAATATTTTTTAATATATTATTAATTATAAAATATAGAAAGTACATATTTTAAGTTTATAGCTAATACAAACGAAACGGTAAGATAATATTATTGGCTAGTGATGATCTCTAAATGCACATAAACTGCACTCATCTAATCTACAAAAATGCTTATCTAAACATTATCCATTCAATTTTTTAATAACATTTTTATTCTGTAGTTTATGATATTAAAAATATATTTTTAATTTTAAAACCAAAATTATCACATGGCCACTGTAAAAAAATCAAGTATAAAAATAAAAGTGATAACAAATATTTATTAGATTTGCATTAGAGTATATCATGTAAATTTCCAAATCAAAAACCTGTTTAAAAAATTAAATTGTTTTCGAAATAATAAGTGTGGTGGGTAATAAAAAAAAAAACGTATACTACAGGTGTACTGCGATATCGTATATAATAAACACTGCTGCTGCTGCTGCTGTTATTGCAGTATTATATATAGCTGTGTCTGTGCAATTTACAATTTGTTCATTAATCTACTAAGATGACGGGGCCGTTCGTTACACATACGTATTATGCGTAGGGTGCGGGAGATATCGTCACATCCAACAGCTTGCGGACCAGCCAACAATGGCAAACGTTTTATCGCTCTCTCGCCGACCCCCCGAAGGGCGGACGAGATGGGATTTGTCGTTAAAAGCGCTCGCAGAGTCAATTAGTCGACAAGTGAGTCTCCGGACGGGCGGTGTGGATGTATTATATGTGTCGTATATACTATACACCGCTTTCTTGGCTATTATACTGCTGTAGTGATGCATTAATTTCGGGCCACCTATCACGTGCACATACACACACATCCGCCCTTAACATTGTAGGTGTCGTTCGCGTACTAAACGTTTTATCGCCCTTTACACTTGGCGTGACATGTCACATCGACCCACCCCCGACGCAGACGATCGGTTCACGGGGGTGGTCCTCGGTCATCCGTCAGCCGCGCGTGGTCCAGCGTACGTGTACTTTTGACAAAACTTCATAGACGTCGAATGAAAAAACCATGAAATTATATTTTATTCGTTCCGAATAGGTGGAATCAATCGGATGTTTTTGTATTAACGGTACCGGGGAATACAAATAATTTCAGTTTTAATTAGTTACGCAAACACTTACTCAAAAAAAAATTGTAGAACCAGCGTTATGGACTGTTATCAGAGAGCTAACGTGTTTTTCACGGCATTTTAATAATATTTAAATTTATAATCGGTTTTTGATTCGCGAGCGAAAAATTTAAAAACGTTTTTTTTTTTTATTAAAACTTTAGATTGACGCACAAATAGAGTCGTTTTCCACCGTTAAATTTTCTATAGGTATATCACAATATTATGGCTGTCTATATCGGCAAAAGAAATTAATGTATTTAAAAGCAATAAATATTTTATAAGATGAGTTTAAATTGTATTAATGTTGTTTGGATCTATAATGCAATTGACACAGAGTGATTTAATTAATTTATTTATTATGGTATTTGAGCAGTCAAATATAGTGATAATACATCGGGTAGGTTTTTATTAAAAATTTTAATTGGTCATAACGTAAACGTGACATTAATATTCATAAATGGGTCATGATAATAGTAATAGTTTTTAATTTATTATTAAATAAAACAAATAATGCCCTTAAGGGCAATTAGTATATAATATAAATAAAATGATTTGACAATATTATACAATTACCAACTCCGAATAAACCTAAAAATACGAGTATACCTATAGGCAAAAATATTGGAAAAAATTAATTTTACAAATTGATATACATCTTCATAGTTGAAGTACATTATTTATTATAACCATAATATTTTTATTTTATTTATGTATATGTATTTGAGTTATATTTGTGAAAATTAATTATTTGTAGTTATTAACGATTAACATCATACCAATTTAACTTTAAAAATTACCACATTTGTTTCTTTTAATAAACGTCATATTGTATAGACAAACCAAGACAAATAAGTATATTAAAAGTACCAAAGACATACAAATTTTATTATTATTACTTCAGCAGGTATAATATTAATAGAGTTTAATTTTTAATGATTATTCTTATATCATAAACAATATACTTTAAAGTTAAAATTTAACGGTTATAGGGATTTATCAAAATTCACTTTGTGTCAATTCAATCAAAACATTTTTTAGCTATATAATGCACATACTTATGTTTTATTCGATATACTTTTGTTACATATTATAATATAAATATGAACTTACTTTTTATTAATTTTTGTTTCTGTTTAAATTTTTTAAATGCTTTGATAAAGTTATATTATATTCAATACTGTATATTATGCAAATACAATAAGGTATGTATACATTAATATTATATTACGTCATATTCTTTCAAAGGAATAATGTAGGTAGGTACTACTAGGTAGATGTATATTGTTGATTTTTGATGTTTACTAAAGAAAAAGAAAACTATCTATTCAAACAAAAATATTTACTTTAAATGGCCAATTCAAAAATGCTTATCATATTTGTACGTTTATTTTTCTATAAAAAAATTATACTCTAATATTATTTCTTAATTATTTAGTTATAACTTAAACATATATTTTTTTCATTAAATCGAAACTAACGAAGAATCAGATAATGAAATGAACAATATCTTCGTATAACAGCGTATTGTTGGTTTAAAATAAATAATAATACATTGCACTAAAATTCTAAATGAAGCCACTGATAGTTAAGCATCGAAAACATACCATAGTAATAATATTTATCATGCAAATTATTATTATTACTGAAATATGAATATTATTATTGTTGGCTATAGAGCATACATATTGAGTTTGAGTATCCTTTTGTTAAAAGCACCATGACAGCGACCAACATTATTCAGCTATTTAATAACATTTTACTTATAGACGACCACAATGTATATATAAAAGATGATAACAAACTCAATAATCGAGGAAATATTTTATCTTTTTCGTTATTGTTATTAGACATCAGTATTTTAAATTTTTAAACACTAACGTGGGTATTGTGCAATATAATGAACAATAAATTATTTTTATTAATTATAAATTTGTGTGTATAAATTTAATATATTTTAAACACGATATAAATATTTATGCTCGAATAAAAGAACAGTTACAAATATTAATTGGGAAATAATTCAATAATTATTTACCATGTAAATTTTGAAATATTTATTGGAGATACTTAATAGAATTATTAAAGGTTTAATTAATCCAATTACAATTAAAACATAACAATAAAGTATATTCCACCATACGAAGTAGATAATTCAGTTTTCGTAAGTCTGAAATCGAAATTAACGTATAGGTACCAATTTATACTGCAGTTATTGTTACAGCTTATAAGTACATTATTATATTATATTGATGAACATATTTTCAAACAAATTTTACTTTATTGTAACGTATTTATAATTAAAACGATATTTATTTTATACTTAATTGTTTATACTTATTTGATAGTTTAATTTTATGTACTTGAACAACTAATTTGAGGCGTTATAAATATAATTATAATTTTTCATTGCCCCTTTAAATTAAAGATATTAATAAGTTTATCATTAATGTTCAATGTGGAGTTATGTTTATATTATATTATTCGTGTGATAATTTACACAAAAAAATATGACCATTCTTAGTTGTAGGTATTCGAAGTTCGATTACGAGTAGATTTCTGAATGATTTCTAAATGATTTATAATATTATTATTTTTTTTTTTTTATAACAAGTTACAACAATTGCTAAATTACTTATTAAAAAGTAAAAAATAACAAAAAATATTATTCTAGGTATCGCTTTTCTAAATGTCTACTGTATAAATTTTTTTTGATTTCTCGTTAAATATTAATACTATAATGCTATAATTACCTACTGTTATTATCATAACTGAATCCATTGCGTAAGAAAATTTTACATTCATAGTTTTTTTTTTTTTAAATTGTGGTATGTCGTATATACTCATATAATGTTTAGCAGACTTTAATTTTTTTCTCTTCTCTCTTTTATAATCAGTTAATCTCTACATCCTTAAATACTTAAATTAAAAATGCATTTCCTTCGTAATCCCCTTTTTTAAATAATTCTTTTTGGGAGGAGCTGTATTTTGTTATTTCATTTTTCTTTTTTAATTAGTTATTTATAAAACTATATAAACTAAAATATTATCATTTAGTATTAATGCTTTCAACAAAACTCATGGTTTATCTATTTTATATATTTATAATATACGATTTTTGATTAATAGAAATATACATTTATACAGAATAGCTATTAACTTAAATAACAAAATAATATAATACAATACCCACACAAAATTATATCCATCCATTCAAAATAATTAATAACTATTTTATTATTTGTAACCAATGACATAACTATAAAAAAATAATATTCCATTTTCATGAGCTGAAACAAAATGCATATGTGAGTCACAGCACAGCGACTTATATGAATTTAAATACAAAGTTACAAACCCAGTATATAAAAAAAAATTGCTATACATTTTATTAAAAATGATCAAAATGTTTCTTAATCCATATATTATATAAAATGAATGTTCATTTTAAATTATATAAGGATG
The DNA here is from genome assembly GCF_020882245.1 of Rhopalosiphum padi. Taxonomy (NCBI): domain Eukaryota; kingdom Metazoa; phylum Arthropoda; class Insecta; order Hemiptera; family Aphididae; genus Rhopalosiphum; species Rhopalosiphum padi. The sequence goes on from NC_083600.1 coordinate 2,642,583, forward strand.
AAGAAACATTTTATTAATGTGCTTGAGATACAAGTAATTAAAGACGAACTGTGAGTTTATCTACACTACATCAATATCATCTACTAATGAGCTTTTTATAACAGATTTTAATATAAGTACGATGTTACGTCAAACAGTTTTTTTTAATGATCATCAAACAGACATTTATTTATAATGTTTTAAATTCAATAACATTATTACACTAATTTAATTTGTATATTTATTTTTTTTAAAAATAAGGAACTATAAAACAAGTGTAATTTCACATGGTAATCGATAATATTATTTGGTAAAATTTGATTTTTACAATTTCAAAAACTATGTTTATTAGTAAAGATCACTCTTGCCCAATCGTTATAGCAATATTTACTATTGTAAATAAGTTAACTATTAAAAAAATAAAACATGATAGTAAAACTTTAAACTAGTAAAAATACTATGGCCTAAATCTTCCGATAACAGTAAATCATTTGTATCCTTTTTAATTTTTTAAAATTCAAACGATGAGAAATAATAGCGAAATGATTATTAGTGTGGGTAGCTGTCAAAATAACTTTTAGAACCCTGTATTAATAATAAATAGTTGTTTTGTATAACTTTAACTCAATAGTTATAGAAAAATGTTTTGAATTCTACGTTGGTACAAATATTTTGAGTAGCCAATAAAAAAATGATTACAAATGATTACAATAATGATTGAAACTATCAGCGAATCACTGTTTTTACTAAAATACATTACTTTTCTAAAAAAAACTAAAAAAGTACATTTATATAATATATTTTAAATAAATTTCTTCTAACAATCCAACACAATATTGACAATTCAATAATCAATATAATATTGATTGTATTGATTTTCTTCAATTCTTTGGTATATTAGTATACATAAATATTGATAGTATAAAAATGTTCAGTTTTAAAAGTATACATTCGCCCAATACGTTTTATTCCACATGCACATATTTTTAATGTTAATTTTCATACTAATATTCCATTTTTTAAATAAATATATTCTTTTAAAATATCAGTTTGTTTAGTTTCGATTTTTAAATCGAGATTTATCTTAGTAAACACTGATTTTAAATTTATATTAATGTTTATGTACAATTTGACATATATTTGAACCAAAAGCTCTCTTACCAAAAGCTTTTTTTTTAAATTGTTGTATTTCCAGGGGTACTAATTTAAAAAAAAAATCTAAAAAGAAAAATAGTGAAAGTAAAGCGTATGGTAAAAGCACTCAGACAAGCTTTTTACGCGCAGGTAAATTATAGTATATATTTCAAGAACTACGTTTTGAATTTTGGAAAATATTCTGAAAATAATTTAATTTATCTACCACACTAAATATAAGTATTATAAGTGTAAGGTGTTCCTGGAGAACGCTACTCATCGTAGATAAGTATGGACAACTAATTTATTACTGTTTTATAATATGTTAGTGCTTGCAAATTACAAGTAGACATTTAATTTTTAGCTCTAGAAATTGATCATTTTTTTTTGAGATGGTGTGAAATATTGAATCCACGTTAAGTAAGTTCAAGTCTACAAGTTTAAAAGAAAAAAAGTTACCACTTATATCTGTATTTGCTCACACAGTCCAAGTTTCATGTACCTAAGTCTCTTCCTTTTTTTGTCGGGTGGTAATTATAATTATTTACTACCTCAAAATAACAATAAAATAACCTACCTCAAAATTAGTATATATTATTAAACGTTTTATTCATAATAATATTTTATAGTGTTATCGATTTTAATTTATTTTAAAGTCTATTATTAACATAGAAATATATTACACAGAATACCACAACCAGTAATTTAAATTAATACCAAACATTCATTATTTTTAAATGTGCCTACTTAAAGTTTCCATAATATGTAAGATACATATTATGTCATATGAGATAAAATTGCTTAAACCTATTACTTAAATAGGTATTTTATGAATAAATATGTAACAGATTTCTGGAAGGTTAGATATAAAATATACAATCAGTAAAATATAAATACATGTTTTTAATGTTATACCAGTCACTAGTTTACTAATTGAAGCATTTTTATAACATTTTCTACATATTATATATAATATCATAATTCTAGATAGTCTGTTTTTCCGAGAAAAATCATTATAAAACAGTGTCGTATTGACCTAATATATATATTTTATAAGCTTCGTATTTCATGCTTATATTGTCATAAAAAAAAAAAAAAAAAAAAATGAAATTCATAAATATATAATATTCAATAATAACTGCGAACGCTATGTAATCTATAATTATATTATATCTCGGAATATTTGGACCATGGAATAATTACAGACGTTATGATTACCAGTAAATACCTATATGTTTCAATGGATTTGATTATTATATGATCGTATATATAAATAGCTTTTACACGATGAAATTACGTGTCATTGCATCCGATTGGATAGCGAATATTGTAGAACCATCGTATGTTAAGCTATATATATATAATATAAAAGTATATATGTGTTTACATTTATATATATATAGAGAGAGAGAGAGAGAGATAAAGAGTACATAAGAAGTGCTATCAATAAAAACGAAAAACGATCATGTGCATTCAACTTAAAATACAAATGTCTAGACAATTGTTATGTAATAGAAACATCGTTTTTTGATACCTAGTTCGAGTTGTTGTGGTTGAAAAGACGAATATTTATTTAGATTTTTTTGTCCTTAGACTAAGATTATATTAAATAACTAAACAATAAAATTCATTAGAATATTCAGTGATAATAAGTATTGATTTGAAAATTAAAGTTTATTTATTATTACATAAAATCGTATAATTTTATCTACTAACGTGTGATATTAAATACGCATACGTATAAAATGAATATATTGTTATAGGTAGTCGTTCATATAAGCATGCTTAATGTAGGTAGAACATTAAGTGTGTAATTTATTTCAGTAAAAAAAAAAAAAAAATGTAGGTGTTAATGGTGTACTACACACTCATTTATGATGTTAAGTGCACTTATCTTTAGACTAAAAATATAACCGAAATCTAGTTACCACGATCCGACAAGCAACGATACCGATCTAATGGTAGTCAGTCTGGAGGTGGGTTATCCTAGATTTAAAATGTACGTAAGTTTTTTTTTTTTCAATAAAAGTAAATTAGTTTTACTTTCATTTTTCAACCCGAGAGCCAATCCAAACATCAATTAAAAGTGGAATATTTTATCGTAGAACCATCAAAGCAGCCGAGATAATAGTGTAATGTTTGCGTTAACACTTCCTTCTAAGACCTATGCAATAGCTGTCGACATTATAAAAATGACACTGCAGACAGTGCAGACACTCTCGCACATAATGCACATGCATTAAAATATTCCCATTTATAATATATTAATATATAATACGTATACACCGCAAGTATACGTAGGTACAAGCCGTATAAATAAATGTGGTAAAGGTATTATGTTTTTTTAAAAAGGTCGTGCCATGATAAATACGTTGCTGTTGACAAAAATGACGTAGTAATAATAATATTTTTTTTTTTTTTTTTGTTCCGGTTTATGGGTTGTACAGGCAGTGACATGATCGTTAGCTACTTTTTTTCTCGCACCTCTTGTTTTTTTTACTATTATTTTTTTGCCCAAATAACGTTAAATAATAATAAAAGTTGCCAGTGTACAAGGGACACGTAGCGACATATTGGCGACATGTCACTTTTTATCTAGTTACAATGGCTGAAGCTTTAAGGGAGTAAAGTAATAATAGTATTGCGGGTAATATAATTTGTAAATCTAAATAATTATTCTTGACGTACACATACCTCTCATTTTTTATTGATAGATGGTAATAGTCTTATGAACTGAATATGAATACGAATATCAGAATATACGTCAATACTGGTTAAATGTCTTTGATTATTACTGCTTTGATACTGAAACATAAAAATTAAAAATAAATAAATAATGTAGTAATTACCAATACGAATTAACCATATCAAAACGTATAGAAAAAATATAAATATTATAATTAATTTGTATAAGTACATCCATTTTGAGATATTTTATCCTCAGTAAATGGACATTGGCTGATGCTAAAATTACATATTATCATAAAATTTATTTTATAATATGTAAAAAATAATAATATAGTTTATTTAGTATATTATTAATAGTTATATCATATCAAACCATACAAACTTATAATTATTTATTGTTACTCATCTAAATAAATAATGTATACATATTCAATTTATCAATTAATATGAAAATGAATAAATTGCATTTGCTAACGAAATAAATAAAAATACATCAGTTTTTACTTTATAAAAAATAAACAAACCATAAATTATAAATTCTATGTGTTTACCCAAAAATAAACTGAGAATAAAATATTTATATTAATGTAGGAATAAAATTGTAATTAATTGAAAAGAGATTTAAAGTAATTACCATTATAAGATGTTGTTACTTAATATAAAATTACTTAGCAAACTTATAAATGGTAAAATTTATGTTCGAAACTACAATATTTGTCATACATACCTCATGATTTGAGCGCGATAATGGTATTAAATTAAATTTATTTCTATAATTAATATTATTTAATTATTATTCTATCTTTATAACTGTTTTTATGTAGGTCTAATAGGTCTATGCATTTTAAAGCGTATAATTTCATGTTGAAGACGAAAACATAATGTTTTAGTGTTTGCGTCCCGTGGGAATAGGTCTAAATATATATTTAGAACTAATAAAATGCATTCAAACATTGAAATGAAAAGCATGTTTAGTACCTATCTAATAATATAATATATTTATATTCAAATGTATCATTATTAATTAAGTAGTTCAAGAGGAACAAGGCCGTTGATATATTATGGTTCGAGAATTATTTATGATATGTGTTGATGAAATAATTTATAATTCATAAATTAAAGTAAACTAAGAATGACTAATACCAGTAATGTCTATTATACATTTAATATGGTTTGAATGACTGTAAGAAATAAATTCTTGAAGTTATTTTGTTTTAAATTTTTTTTTTTTACGATATCGGAATACTGCTGTGTTTTAGTTACCATTGGTTTTTTCAATTGTGTTCTATCTACATACGAATAGTAGAACGTCAGTGATGGTTTTATATAATATTTCATTTTCAAGTTATTTTTTTTACTCTCACTTATTCATTGTCAGATGGAATGGTCCACATTTTATTGGTTATATTATAATATATTGGTGTACAGTGTATGATATTGATGTTTAATCAATTTTCATATCATCATTTCACAAAATTGAGCACAATATCGATTTTAAAAATCGCATATTATTAATTATTTTTGTATCATCAATATATTATCACTTAAAAAAATGTGGATTATATTATGAAGTAGTATATATATTTAAATGAACAAAAATTATTACTATAATATTTTCTTAAGTACTATATGTATAAAATAAATATGAATTATTATAATTTATAGATTTCTATTTCTATTTTTTTTTAACAATATTTATAATAATACTTTTATATTATATTCTCAATAAAAAATTGATAATATTTATTTTTGGTACTAATTTCAAACCAATGCCCTTTAAAATATTGCTATCAGAAACAACATTTCAGGCATTTTGTTTTTAAAACCCTGGAAAAAATCTAAGCCGAAGAACATAAAAATGTAACAAATATACTGTTTTCTAATATACCTTTTAATATTATCGATTTCCTACTAATTGTTCAGCGACAATTTTTCTCATTCAAATAAGTACATTTAGTTTTCATAAACAATTTAATAAACTCTAAGAAAAAAATGATATCATGACAATTTCCATTCATCAAATCAGAAAAAAAATAAATTAGAAAGTTATATCTCAAACCAAAGAATTACAAATTAATTATGTATAGTTACCAAGTTTGGAACGCTAATACATTTTTTTTAAGCAATGAAATGTTTTAACGTATATGTTATAATATGTGTTAAATGTACACTTATATACTTATATTTTGCTGTTGTAAAAAAAACTGTACCTAGGTATTAAACTAATGTATTTTTCTGATCACGGATTTGAGCGAAAAGAGTGATTTAAAAACTTAATATAAATCTTGGGTAAAACTGACAAAATCTCTCAAAAAAAAATCTACCAAGCTAAAATACTCCAAGCGAGTTATAATATTCTTCAATAATAATAAGTTAATTATATCAATAATTTTTTTTATTTACTTTTCATTTAAATTTATATTTTTCAATGTATGCAACAAATTTCTATATTAATGACAACCTTTTGTAACTATTCAGATACTATACATAGGTAAGATTATAGTAGGTATATGCATATCGTGTATAATAAACATATTTCTTCTATACTTTTTGTTGAAAATAATTTTAATATTATTGATTATATATTGAATAATTAATAATAATAATAATAATAATAATATTAAAATGTATATGGTATAGGTTATATTGTATACTTAACTCATCATGTATTGCCTAATCATTGAATTTATGAATATGTCTTGTTCCGAATTAACTGAAATCTACATGAATCCTAATTAATTCCAAAAAATTTCAGTGAAATATGCTTTTAAATATTTTAAACAGCTCATGATATTATAGTTTCTATTGATTTAATGTTGTGATGTTAATGTCCATGGCATAAAATATAAATAATACATAATGGCTAATTTAGCAATGACAATACATAATCTACTTCAAAAACTTGATTATGTAGATTAGGCACTAGGTTATATCCATGAAAATCTAATATACAAAAACAAATAATTTAATTTGTAGAATGAAAAATGTACTGATTGCTAAACAATAACATTTAGTATCTTAGTAGATATAACTTTTTTTTATCATTTTAATAAAAATTAATTTATATTATATCTACTACACGCCGAGGTTCGAAATGTATAATTTAAACATAGAATTCACAGGAATATATAAAAACGGTTCACCTTGTAGTCGTAAATAAATATATAGAATACCTATTATTGAAATTACATTGATTTTCCGTTTTTTTTTTTTGACAATTTACCGGGGTCGTTTGCAGTAATATTCTTTGTAAGCTTTTACATTTTTTGATACGTACAAAATAAAAAAGTATATTGTTTACCTGAATTAATATCCATATTAATTACTAAAAGAATATTATGACATACTGTTTATATTCACGTGATGTAATATTCAATAAAAAAAAAAATTCAAAAATGTACAGTACTTTGGAATTTTATTATTTGTATTTAATTCTCAACACATTAGTATATGATATATTAATGTATGTATCAGAAACAAATACATACATTCATTTTAATATCAATTAAAACTTGAAATATTTGTCAAGTTTATAATTTATAATGATAGATTGACAATATAATAGAAAATAAATAAATTATGTGTAATATATTTTTAAATTATAAATTTACAAAACATGGATATATGTCTCAATACTACTTAAAAATATTGAGTCATCATGAAATTTTTACCTCAAAACCAATTGACCCAGAGAAAAGTCTGAAAAATAACATTTAGTCTTTGGAGTTTACGGCTATATTTATGATCATTAATTTTCACTCGAGAGAGTAGATGAAAACCTTACCTATGTAATAGCAAGATTCTTTTCTACGTGATTGCACAAAATTATTTTCGTTTTCTTGAAGATAATGGTTTTCTTTTTCATTATCTTATACTAAAGCTGATGACTACATTTATAGAATATTTTAATTGAATTTTAAATTAGCTCCGTCATTTTTTGAACATTGAATCATCAAGCTATCAACTGCCATTTATTAAATTCAAGTTAAACAGATAAAAAAATATTTTATAGAAAGTTTTTATTAAAATGTATGATTATATTTAGTATATCTCTGAAAAAAAAACAGAATTATTAGACCGATACTATTATTTAAATTTGTATACATATAGTATCTACATTAAAAAATGAGTAAAGTAGTTAACCCTCCTACTGTACAGTGGACTTCAAGTGTGTCCTATCATTTAGGAGTAAGTCACTGTGGTATATAGTTTAAATTCAAATTCAATGATGAAATATTATTGCATAATAATTACGAAAAAATATTCTGTACGAAGACGCTCTGTCAGCTTATATTACCAAGTATATTTTATGATATTATATTTATGTTGCTTTTAAAGTAATAAAGTAATCGATTTTGCTATTAAATAGTAATACGGCGGATTGGATTAATTTTTGTCGAAAACATAGTATTTGAAAATCCAATTGTGTGTATAAAATGGTATAATAAACGTTAAAAGTTTCTATTACCTACAAACAATATTTTTAAATATTAATAAAAAAAACTAAAACCATATTTTTCCCAAAAATATTTTGATTTTAAATTGTATTAAACATAAAAAATGTGTGTACGAAAATTTAGTGTTTTTAAGTATCTAAGGTTTTTTTTTTATAGTTTCTCTTAAAGTTCAAGATTGATAACATTTTACTATACTACCCAAAAAGTGATATTATAAATTCAATACATTCATCTCTTCAGAATCTAAAATATTTATTAATGTGTATTTCAGATTATATTATACGGGAAAATGCTACTCAATTTTAAACGTTCAGTTTCTGTATGTTTTAACAAACAAACCAAATAGAATTATTGACATTTAATAAAAATTAATCAACCATTTCCATTTCAATCGATTTTTTCAGTTTTTACAAAAAAAATAACTAAATAAAGTATTGTAGGACAATAAAATAAAATAAGTATTGTCGTTTTACGTCTGAGTAAAATTGGCGTTCACTAAAATGTCTACCTAAAGAATACATTGAGTATAGTATGGCACTCAAGATCTGGGAAACTTCTAAAAAAAAAAAAAATTAAGACGAAGACTAAATTTATAATAAACCAAGACATGTATTCTGTATGACCTGTGTCCAAATCTAATCTATATAGTTTGTTTTCAACTTTTATGTTTTTTGTCACGAAATGTAAGAAACAAACATAAAAAAATAATTTTACTTGAAAAATGTTCTTTCCGACATGACCTTCCGATTACAATTTAATATAATATTTTGTCAAAGAACCAGTGAATCGTTTTGGATCCAATAGTTAACAAAATAAATGATCCACCAATTTCATTGTAATTTCCAAGTATGTTTTTATAAGGTATTTTCTACTTTTTTGAATCGATTAAAGTTACCATTTTTGCTGTTTCATCGGATTTAATTCAATATACCAAAAATAGTCTTTGTATATCAGTTTATTTTTTTTTAATACGAAATGCGGTATACGCATCGAACATATTATTATCATTTATTTTACACCAATGCAATTGTATAACTTAAAACTGGTAGGAAATTAATTTTTTTCTGTTTCCGTAAATATTGAGTTAAACAATCACATTCCGTGGTAGGAGTACATTAAATCGTCCTACTAGGTTTTCGTCAGTTTTATTCCTGACACGAACAATTGGTAGGTATACAGCAGCAATAATAATGCTCGTTCGTTATTTGATTAAACCGTGATTTACAGACATAAAACAACAAACTGGCCTATTATTTTGTTACAGAATGTCCTCGCGGACCCACTGTAATCGGCTATAATAATATGCCATTCATTTGTGTGGGTTACAGCAACTTATACAACATATACATTATACATTATCACTAGAACACACGATTATATTTATTATTTTTTGAGTATTTAACAGTGATTTTCACTGGTAAACGCTTTAATGATGACCAAAACTCCATTTAATCAATTGATTTTTAACGTTATACCGTTTACTATACTCATAACATACAAAATCTAGGAAAATGATGTTTTTTGATTTTATACTCGATATCAGTAAATATATTTAAAAATTTTCAATTTATAATATTTATATAGGTATGTATACGTGTGGTAAAATACAATGTTACATAATGGTTGAATAGATACTTAGAAAATAAAACCGTTTTTTAATCAAATATATAAAATGTGTTTTAAAAACGTGTACTAAACAAAAGAAAACTTTATGATATTTTATTTCAGTATGAAATATTAACTGTTATCAATAGAATAATACTCTACTTAATTTTATAGGCAGAACAATTTACTTTTTTTTTTTAATTTTCTTTGTAGTATATAATATATAAATCCATATTTAATAAAAAGAACTTGTACATTTATAATATCTTTTAAATTACAAACGTTATAGGGACGAAAAAAAATTGTTAGAACCTTGTGTAAAAAAATATAACAAAAATGCACTAACATAATTTGAAAAAATACTGATTACTTTGATGAACAATGAACATATTACGTATATTATGATTTATGATTAATGATATATAGTATCTATAATGTATACATTTTATATTTATTTGGTATTTCATAACATTTCAAAACTATACTCATTCTACCATTTACATTTTTGATGTGACGATATCTGACACAAAAATGTAGTGAGATGAAAGAATAAATTATTTATACGTTTTTACTCCTCTCATGTTAACTTAATTTTTTTTGTACACCAATAATTCACTTATTTATATTTAAATTCAGTTTCAACGAAGCACAACATAATAGTATGCTGTACTTCGTTACATTGTTTATATTATAGATAAAACATAATATTATAATGTTTGTTTTTTATTAAATAATATTAAAAAGTGTTATGAATGTATTATAATAGAGATCTATATGAGATTATCAGACTGTTGGGTATTATTGAATTTAGAATTATATTATATAGATATTGTCACTGTATACAATTGTCATCATAAAAAATTGTATTGTACTGGAATTTCAATATAAAAAGATACTTTTAAAATAAAATCTATTAATATCATAACGACTAATACATTTGTCTAGGTATAAATAGTTATTAAATTTATATTTTTTTTTTTTATTATTAACGTTTTGGAATTCCAACGTCAAGAATTATTTTTAGTTTTTACTTGTTTGTTAATTATTTATATTATCTTCAAAACACATTTATTTATTTTTAGGGAAACTGTTTAAAATTACGATTAATATTTAACAAAAGCCATATAAAAGTTATGTTTTAAACGAAATTATTTTAGGAATATTTTTTTTGTTCTATACTTTATAATGTCCGTATGTTAAGGTTTTTTAGTGTAGTACCTATAGACAAATAAGAACTTTTTTAATTTGATTTGTTTGAGGTTTCAGAATTTTTTGTGGATATTCTAGAAAATGTAATGTTTTTTTTTTTTTTAATTTTCACGATCTTGGTATTCCGTTATTTATATTTTTATTTGGTTAGATACTTCGCAATCACGGCCGTTTGAGAAAAAATTTATTCCTATTTAAATAGATTATTGTATTACTATTTTGGATACAAAAGTTGTATATCAATTAACTTTTCTCGTATTATTTTTAAATTATTCGTTTGATTTCTGTGGGTAAATCTGTCATAAAAATGTATATATATATAAATATATTTAAAGTTTAATATTAAAAACTTATAGTATGAGATTTGTGAATAATAATAAAAATTTAAAAAGTATTTTTTTCGTAAATAGACTTTAAACTATAAAGGCTAAAATTGAAAAATGAAATTTAATTTTTAAATTAATAGATATAATAATAGATTAATATTTATTTACTGAATAATATTACAATCGTAATAATATCTTATATGAAAAATGTTTCAAATGATTGAATAATAAAGTATATACATGTATTTAATTTCTAAATGCTTACATTCATAAAATATTGGTAATAGGCAGGTACATTAAAAATACATTTAAAGAAAAATATTGTCAGGAAACTTATATAACTTGTTAATAATTCCACGAGGTAAAATTGTTTAACTAATTTTAAATTTGAGTATCTATGAAAAGTTTTTTACTATTATTATTCATGTACAAAATACTTTTTATAAACGAGTTCATGTACAAGGAATACCTATTTGCATACTTTAATCACAAAAAATACAATTTACATTTTTATCGCGTGTATTATATATTAATTCAACAATTGCATACATTCATTATTTCTAGAATTTTTTTTTGATAGATCTGAAATAATATTCATTTCAAACATCTGCACATCAATACCATGAGATTACACTTAAGACCTCGGATACTTCAAGATAAACTTCTAATATAAGTAAGTACATTAAAATAAGATAGTCATACAATTATTCAAGCAAAGAAATTATAATCAATTATATTATTATTGCCTTGAACCCTGATCACTATAATATTATTCAAGGTGGTTCACAAAGAATTCCTTCTCCTTCATCCTGCGAAATAATACAATGTTAGTTTATCCAAATTATGATTTTTGAAGTTTTTAAGTGCCTCTAACTTACTAACTTGCTATATTCTAAAATTCTATTTTAAAAAATGTTAATGATCGAAGATAATAACTTAACCGTGTGTTAGGTTAGCAAGGTAAATCTATGTGATAATAATACGTAAGCCACGCCGCCGTTCGCATCATTTCTTTTGCTTTAAACTAATATATACCTATTGGCTATTACCATTATTCTAAAGGTTGCGTACCGTTTCGGGTCTAACCTGGCCATTGTACTATTATCGATACACGAGTTACCGCGAACACTGTCAGTATTGAGACCGATCGATTGCTAAAGCGCTGTAGTAAAGGTTACGCGTCGATGTCGGGAGTTGTACGGAAGGGCATCAGCCCTCCCATCGGTTGCGCTTGGTGGGAGATAATGTAGAAATAATAGGCAGCGCCGTTTGACCGACCGAATATCTGGTTGCAATAAAGCACACTGCTGTGTACAAACTTGTTCAATCGAATACGTATTTCTTGATCACATCTCGTACGTTAAAAGGCACACAACATCGGCGATAACGATGCTAAACGATCACTGCAGAATATATTTAGTTCGGCGAGTAACGAAATAAACGGTTTGCCTACGATGTAAAAAAAACACGCGATACATTGGGTTACCGATACAAACCGTGTTTTTATTACTAATCAAATAATAAGAGTTATGCACTTATGCGCTATAATAATATGATAATAATAAAAAAAAAATGAATCGTGAGATGGGGCGGCGTTCCAATCACGTGACAGCGCATATATCTGCGCGACACCGTATAAAACACCGATAATAGACGACACCGGTAAACGTCACGCGTGAGATCTAATCACAGACAATGGGCGTGCTTAGTGAATAGTTCTGGTTGGCACAGTGCGGTGCTTGCGTGGCGATGTCAACACGATCGTACGTTATACAAATACCGATAAGGATTGCCAATTGAATCGGAACCCTCGAAGCTCAACAACGAGAAAAACATTTAAATGCTTATAAATACGAGCACTGCAAATGCTCGTAACACAAAATCGCTCTGAATATTTGGAAGACTGCGTTGAGTATAAAACACGACCATCACGACCACTATATTAAGTGAATTTTACAAGTTTCTACGGTGAAGTACTCTTTGTTATACGTTAAAGAAATTAAAATCTTAAATTTTCAAACCATATAGGCCTGTGAATATTATACTTAATTTAAATACATCATGTGTACTGTGATTAGGTAGATAACTGAAACAATTTTTGATTGCTTTAATTACACCGTTATTCAATTATTTAAAGTAATGGTATATTTTTTTTTTACTTTTGACATTATTTTGTATATAATCACATATTATTTTTATAAACGCTGTAAAATCAAAATATGACGAATTGGTAACCCCAGAGTCAAACTGTTTGTACACAGTTTTAACGAGCGTAGAATTAAATCATGTATATATATTTAAGGGAGGTAATAAAAAAATCCAGGTATTGATAAGGGTAGGGGAGCTGTTGAAAAATACATTAATTGAAAAACAACTATGTGGCGTTTCGTTTATACGATTTAAAGAAGAGGGTTTTTCTTTACGTTGAACGGAAAAGATATATTATTATGTATTACACAACAATGTTAGAAAATAATAAAAAATATAATATTAATATCTCAGGTTTTTTATTTTTAGAACTGAATTATAAGTTATTGATTAATTTATGTTTAGAAATAAAAATAATAATATATTTCAAGAACAGTGACATTAATATTTTATTAACACGCACATATGAACCTTTTTGTGACTAAAATAAAATATCCAAATAGTCGTTATTAAAATAGAACATTGCTACTACCATAGTAAGAGACCAGTTGCCTAACCTTAATTATATGAATAAAATATTATGACTATTGTGGGACATCTTAATATAGTGACATAATATAATATAAAAAATATATATTTAAGTCTAAATGGTCTTAAACTTAACATAGGCCCGAAATAGCTTTGGTTTGCATTTGAACATTAAAGTATGCATAAATGCCATCGGCGGGAAAAATGTCTCCGGTAAACGATGATCAATGATTCGTAACAATGTTGGGTTAATCAAAAAATCGATAAAGTAGTAATAATTACGCCGTCGGTAATAACATCATCATATTGTTGGATCCATGCAGATATTGTTATTATTTCTATTATTGATGTCCTAATTTATGACTAACAAAAACACGTTCCACAGCCGCACACGCCGCCGGTCTTTCATAATGTGTGCGGCGGATATAACAGTAGTCAATAGGTATATATTATATCCCATACTTGTCGATGAATAATTAATTTCCCCGTCAACTTTACGGTGTGAGTATTATACAAAGGGTTCAAGTATAATAATAATTATAATTTATTATAATAATATGTGCCGTTTAGTCACGTATTCGGAAGAGGAGGGTCTTTCGGAGATGGTCGGATGAACGGAATTAGTGACAACTGACAATTATAATATCATTGTTCGCTGAAAAGTGTGTTTAATATACATGTATAGACAGCGTTGTGCAAGCGGACGCCATGTGACCGCACAAAACAATTGAACTAATGTCGCACGTCTTTTAGCCTTTAGAAGCATAAAGTCTTCGGCATGTCAAAAAAACAACACTGGTCGTAAAGATTAGTATATAGAAAAATATTCGTATTTTGCGACGACTAATATAATAATAACTATATGTTATTAACGGTGTATTTTTTATTTTCTGTTTAAATAATTTTTGTGTAGAAATCGAGTTTTGATTAAGTTTATTTTGTATATCACATCCTCGGTAGTTTCTCTAAGTCAAAAGCCATCAATTTTCAACCAGTGAACCATACACTGGTTTCACATGTGGCAGCGTGTAATTTTAACTGTAGTAGACATAGAAATGAGGAGAACTTTTAAGTGTAATCTATTTGGTAATAAGTAAATAAATTCTGTTTTTGCAAAATACTAACAGAAGCTTGTGTTTTAGAACACTGGAAAGAAAAGGTTTGTATCGTTAACCCATAATAGCAATGATTATAGTACTATTTTTTTTTATTTTCAGTGTATGAGGAAAAGTTCGGCGGAGGCCGGTTAATCGAATAAATGGATTGTATCGATAAACTGTCACAGTATTATTATTACTCAAAATAAAAATTTAATGATACTGGTATATTGACAATGATTATTACACGCAGTAAAAAAAAAGCTATTCTCCCATATAATAAAATTGTATTAACAAAATAATTGCATTTTTATCTGAGCTGCCACATCCGCAGTGTATTATTTTATATTTATATAATTTGACTTTAATTATACGATTTATTATTATTATTATTTGACGTACAGTGAATATTCCAAACTGATTCGAATAAAAAAATAATAATGGGATGAACATCGCATCATGTTCATAAATGATAGCACTGACGACTATTCAATTATGCGACTAATGTCTATTGTACATTTCTGGAGAGGTCTTCGAGTATTGGTATTTTTTTATTATTATATTTTATATAAAATGATATTTTTTTGTAATTAATACAAATATTTAAGATATGTTCAACAAAAAATATTCTCCTCATGTAGCTATGTTATTATAAAATAATAATTATAATATAATGCTATTCATTTTTGTTCTATACACACTTTTTAGAACTTGGTGTACCGCTAAATACACGTATATTATCTATTTTAGTTAAAGTTATTTTTACTGTGAACCACTGTTCTAGGAATATTATAGAAAACATACCAACATTTTTCAAATAATAATGTCTGTCCGTACGGTTCAACGAAATTTCACTCAAAATACGTTTTTAAAATCTATAGTTTTATATTATTGCCTAACCACACTATAATGCATAACCAATTGCTTAACTGCTTTTAGTTGAGATAAGGGAGCTACTATTGCGATAAGTACAAAACATCATTATGATGTGTTAGTTGGTCTCTCTTCACTGCATCATCCCTATAGCCCTTTAATATATATTAATGCGATTAAAAACTATGTACGTAATAATAACTATACAAAATATAATGGCGGATAAATTTAATGTGGACTACAAAAATAAAGATTTTGAAAATTTTATATTTTAAAATAATACAAACATAGTAATCCATATCCATATGTGCTAAATATCATCAATATAAATTTCGTTCATAAAATGTTATATTTAACATCTTCAAATTCAACATTTTTATTAAACACGATTTTAATACTTAATATCGATTTTATTTCAATTTAAAACACCAATTATTAATTCTTAATATAAATAAATAAAAATTATTTATTTTTAATGAGTTTCAAATGTTTATGTTTAAAAATATTTATGCAAGAAAAAAATAATAAGGAAAATTCCATGTAATGATTATGTAATAAATGTAAAAAATAAACTTTGTCATAAAATATTGTGCCCAGAATATGACTGATAATACTTGAAGATAGTTAAAAAAAATGAGTTTCCTACGTGAGTTGCAAATAAAATTAATAATTTACAATAAGAAACGTCCTTTGTATTACATAGTATACCTACTGCATTATGTTCGTGAAATTGTATACCTTGACAAATGAGCATCAATTTAAATAATATTGTATACTTCCTGGATAATCTGTACAATGGTATGTAAAAGACAAGTATTAAAATTTAATGAAACAATGGATTTTAAGTTCAAATTTTTTAATAACTTATAATTTATTTATAACTATTTTTTAGCATACATCACTTATTTTAAGTTCAGCTCTTTTAATTTATTCACGAAAGTTTTTACTGTGGCTGATGTGCTCTTTATTTCCGTATTGTTATTTCCATTTTTTAGACTGTACTAAAATTGAGTGCAATTTATAAGTATTTGTAACTTTTAGGTTAAAATTCAAAATATATAAATAATTTAGTTACATTAAAAAAAAAGAAGTCAGTCGTGCTTCATAGAGTATTTTGAACTTTGGCTATGTCGAAATGTCATGCTCAAATTGTAAGCATTTGTAAGTATCAATTGGTTTTAATTTTTAATGAACAATAAAATATTATAATATATGATTAAATTAAAAACACTGGTTTCCCTATTATTAAATGTACTTACCTAATTTAACTTTTTGTGTAAATATAAGAAAACTCACTATCTATTTACCAATTATCTGTATTTTAAATGTTAACTACTTATTTTAGATCAGAAAAAATAAAGATTGTACATCGTAATTGAGTAAAAAAATTATTATTTTAAATTTATATTTTGCATAATGGTCTTACAATTTCTATCTGGAAAAGTAGTGTATACACACTGTTATACTATTTATAGTAAAGACGTTATGAATTCTTACCATTTATTTTGTAATTAATTTAACATTTTAAAAACAACTAATAAAACGCATTGACGTAATAAAAAACTTATTTCCGATAATAATTAACCATCTTGGTATACACAGGAGGCACGATTAATTATCATTGATTATACATAAATTTAAATATATAATAATAACACAAATTCGTCTACAATGAAGATAATAATGTGAGCGACGTAAAAGGGAAAATCGTCAATTACCGGTCGGCGAAACACTGCTTTCTGTAGGATAATATATCTAGTTATGTGCAGTATTATTTTTTTTTTATAATATTTTGTGTATTTAAATATGTTACACGGCGTATAGTATAGGCAAAACAAATACATTGTTATGCTTAAGAATAAAATAAATTACTGTAGTGCAGAGGGTATAATATTTACTTATTGTTAAACGCCGAACGGTTTATCTAATATAACACTTTGTATTTGTTTTATTTGTTTGTTCTTTTTTTTCGTTGTTGTTGTTCATATAGGGTATTAATATTTACGGGTCGACAGCACGGTTAATAATGTTATAACACAATATATAATATATTAATATGTTATTTACTTTATGTATAAATGATAATACTCATACGTAATGCATTTAATTGCATAGGTGTGTTGCGGAAAAATGTAATTAAAAGATCTGTATAATATAGTTTCTGTTTGGCGGGCTAAACGTTTACATAGATCATAAGCGAAATACCGTCTCAGTTGGACTGTCCCGTACGTTGGTTGACCGACCGCAGTAATTAAATAATATTATTGTTATGTTTTGGAATATGCGAGTATTGATGTACACACACGCGCGACTGATTAAAAAAAAATGATATCAGTATATTATATTGTTAAACTTTAAGTAATTAATTAAAATGAGTGGTTTTCGTTAGACGTACGTGATCAAATTAAGACGTATACGCCGCTGTGTACATTAAATTTGTAAAATGTATACGGCCATATAGAAATGCCCAGCAGCTACTATAATCCACACAGTATTATGCTTTTGTGCATATTTTAGTATTTCATTTTCCAACTTGGTGAAATTATCCGGAAAACAAAATAATACCTCACGGCATAGAATGGAAACAAGATTTTGAACTCTTAAAGCGTTTTATAATTATTATTTTCAAAACGCTTCCATTCTGAATATTTATTTCGAGAAATGTATTACGACAGTATAATAATTATAATATATCGCGTAACAGTTATTAACTTACCGGAATATTTTATTGAAAAATACTACCGTTACGACTTATTATTATGAAACAAAATACTTATTGTTAACTCGATGAAATTAAAGGTTTTCTTCGTAAACAAAATTTGTTTTTATTGTATTAAATTATTCTTAAATAATAAAAAAAACTTAAAATATTTTTGAGTAAGTGATATTATATTACTATATTAACTAACCACTCCTTTGATGTTAACCAATTTTTCAAAACATAGATTACAAACATATTTGTTTGCAAATATTTTCAAGAAAATTGGATTCATTAACTAAATTGAGTTTTGTAGATAATGAGAAAGTAAACAAAAAAGTATTTATTTACATAAATTATATTTAAGTATTCAACTAAAATAAAAATTAATTACCCATTGAATAATTTGGAAGAGAATTATTAAAACCTTAGTCGTGTTCAACAAACAGAAAAGTGTAGGCTTTGTCCGAACATGTATATATATTTTTTTTTTTACCTCAATTAATAAAATTAACGACCGCATAATAATTTTCTAAATAGTATTTTATTTCACATGTACAATGGCTATCCTAGTAGTTGTTTAACCATTTACTCTATTGTCACTGTAAAACAGTTGTATTACACATTTGCAGCAATTATATGGAAACCGTATTTCAAGCATAACTTAAACGATTAAATATAAGCTTATCTGTAAGTGTATCGTGTAAAAGTATAAGTTCAATTTATTACCGAAGTACTTCGGCAATTACATGTCAAGTAGAATTTACTGTCAGAATTACGATCTTGTTGACATGTTACGAATTAAAGATTGATAGTAGGTACTTAACAATAATTTTTTCAGAAAAGCCTGCTATGCGCACATAATTACTATCGCAGTTTATACATAGTTTTTGAGTCTTATTAAATATTGCGAATCATTAATATTACATTTAACACCTTCATTAAATTTAATAAGACATACATATTAACAAAGATTACGGTTTAATACGGTTAGGTTACGTCGTCTAAACATCTAAACGACATGCCATAATACAATAATTAACAGCTGTATCAATGCATGAAACAGTAAGTACATTATTTAATCGAAAAAATTATAGTAACAATTATTATAAGGGTACAGATATGGATACCGATATTATAAATACTTGAATGTCTTGAGCCAACATATTTTTAAGATTGAAAAAATCAATACAAGAGTAAACATTTCCAGTATAAATTATTAACGCACATTAAAATGAGAAGTAGAATGTTCGTATGTGGCCGATTATGAAAAACATTTAATTAACCAACTACACGTTTTTTTCTTCCAATATGTGCTTTAAATTTCGCCAATCGAATAAAAAATGCATTAATTTGTTTACACAATATTGTATAATACAAACACAGCGAGTCGACACAGACGTTTTTTTCTACGTCGAGTGCATTAGTACGATTATTACGTATTTTCACTTGACATGATATGAAAGTATGTCTGCGCATAATTAAATTCTGTGACCCAAAACCGATGAGTTCATCGGTTGTTCTAAATATTTAAAACGAATTTCAAAATTGGTTTCCGTGCAATGACGGTCGAAGAATATTTCCCGTGCAATTCCCCGGGTTAATCGGACTAAATGCATCAACGGAATTACGTTAACTTGCTACCGCCACCGCCGTCTCCGTCGGTCTGCAGAGTTGGGATAATTGGTTTAACACTTAATGCCGACTAATTTGTTGTACGCACACCCTTAACTAGTCGGCCGTCGGTTAGTTGTGCGAACTCGTAATAGAATACACGATCAGTTTTAAGTTTACTATGCGATTGGCAAAGCAAAAACCAAACACCACCTTTGCTGTTGTAGTCGTACCGTGCCCGTGGCCGACCGCCCAAAACATTAGGTACGAACAATAAACGACTTGTGCTCGACATATAGTTTATTATCAACTTCTCGTATATCGTACGTCTCGCAGCATGCGCCGTTACCGAGACCACGAGAAGGATGATTATCATAAGAAATGGCAGTAATTCGCAAATCTTTCGTTAAAATAACATATAAAAGTAAAAACAGCTGTAGGTAATGGGCTTACAATAATAATAAATACATTAATTATTATAAGCGAAAGTTCTGCCTTGATTTTGTCCGAGTCGAGATTTATCGACACGAGAAGACATCACAAGACCTTAAACTACTAACGAATATCTTCTCTAATAATAAAACCCACGTAATAATGTAAATAATGTAATACACTTAGTCGAATAACTAGGACGCGAACAAAAATTAATTGCATTAATCATATTATTATATATGCAGTTCAATAGTGTTTTATACTCGTGTTTATAGGATTTATTTTGAACTTAAGAAAACGTGAATGACTTACTAATCAGCCAGTTGTCATATTTTTTATTGTCCTATACCAGATAGAATACAATACATACACATAATAATTATTTAGTTTTTAATTATTACTGACTTTAGAGATTTAAAAAAATTACGTTTCTGTTTTAATAATATTTTATTGTTTACAGTACTAATTTACATTCATAATATAATATAATTGTATTCTGTAATTACTAAGATGTATAATAATAAAATTTAGATTAATTGAAAATAAGCAATTTTTAAGTTTAGTTAGATCTATTTTATTTTGGTTGCTTAAAATCCATTGTAAATAAATGTTTAAATTGTTATAAAATACAAATTTATGAAACTTGAATATTTACTATCCAGATATTTGATGAATGTACATAATTTTATTAGTGTGTATAAACTATAAAAACACTATATTTGTAAAAAAAAATATTGTTTATAGTAACCCACATAATAAATCGGTTAAAAAAATACGTTATCGATACACCTCATGAATCATCTAAGACTTTGATAAGTTTTATTGACAAACATTACTACGTTAACTTAATATGTATACTATCGGACTACCGTGAGACTTAAAACAGCTGCTAAATACACCCAAATATTCAATTAAAATTTAAAATACATTAAAAATGACTTGAAACCCAATACGTATTTAAAAAATGAAAACGGTGATTTTTTTTTTTTTTTTTTAACAAAAAATGTACCTTATTGAAACGACGAAATAAATTAGGATAAAAGCAATGCATTAGATAAATGTACATAAGGGAATTACGATTTGTATAGTATACTTTAAACCTAATATACTACACTGATAAATAAATAAATAATATTGTTTATTCATTCTTTAATAGGTATTATTATTAAAAACTCAAGCACAATATCTGTTTAAAAAAAAGAGAAACTTTTAAAATAAATGTAGCAATATAAAAACATAATGAGTTACAAATCGTTCACACGTTTTATTTTAAAAATAAATCTCACGCTTTAAAACGAGATAATATTATATTATATCATTGTATTTTCAATATTATAATAAATAATTATAATACTCGTACTTTTGAGTTATTCCGAAAATAACTGTATACCTGCATAATATTTAAATTTGACGTATTTTGTTTAATTTTAAGTACTTTTGGAAACATTGATACAATTACTATAATGCGTTTGTACGTTAATGTATTTTTTTTTTCTTAAGTAGTTATGATTATCATGAAAAACCCCATAACTGTAAAGATTATAATACAAAACAAATTGTAGAAAAAGTATTTTCGAGACAATAAAATCAAATTATATCGAAATCGCTCGAGTAGTTGAGTATAATATTATATCTAAGGATATGTGTTTATAATGCTTATAAACAGAATTCACACTGAAGTTTACATTTTTACCGTATATGTTAGTCATGTACGTTTGCTGCATCTAAATTAATTATATACTTAGCATTTAATTTACCATTTAATAAAATATAATATGTATTGTAAATAATTTCAATGAACTTAATGTCAACATCTAAGTCATTATAGTTTTATTTCTACTTATAATTATTATGGTATTAGACTTATAAAAGTAATAAAATAATTATTTATTTATAAAAGAAAATGAATATTATATAAATATTATTTCCATGAAAAAAAAAAATTAATTAGACACCTTAGACACCGACATTTTTTTAAAAATATATTTTTTATAGGTATGCATTAACGATTGGAGTATTAGTGCTATTATTTAGTTTACCTTAATACAGTAACTAAAAAAAGATAATATAAAATAAAGAACATATATAATTGATTTACTCGCAAATATCTATACTAAAATTATAGATTAAATATTATAATATAGGTCAAAAATTACCTAAATGCTATTATTACTTAGTTTACTTAATAGTTTAGGTACGTAAATAGTAAACTTAAAAAAAATCTTTATATTATCCAATGTTACAAACAAAAAAACGTGTTTTTTTCAATTTTTTTATTAAAATTGCAATCGGTTTATTTTGAAAGTTCTCTTTGTCTTATTGCAAATCGTGAAAAAAATTAGTTATCGAATAAATACTTAAACCCATATCATGATGTAATAGTATTTTTTTTTTTTTTATGTAAAACTTTAAAAAAAAAAGTTTCATGTTAACAAACAAATATGTAAATGATACATTTCCATATATATTATTGTGTTCTATGTTGTTTTGATTATCTAAATAATCATAATGTCTGTAAATAGGTACTATGAATTATTTTAAATTTGAAAACAATGTTAAATGACTGAATTAATAAAATAATTTTGACTTTTAAGTAATGTTCTGCGTATCTGTTATTAAAATGTACACGGAATGTTTTTAAAAACGTAAATGCTTTTCTAAGTACAAAAAAAATGTTCTTGATGTATTTTAATATAATTATTTTTAATGAAAATTATATTATGATGAATAGTTTTGTATAAAATTACAAATTAATTTTATCTTAATCTACATTTTTCACTAATCAATATCTTGCAACAGAACCTTCTTAAATTATATTTTATAACTAAAATCTGTGTTGAAATTTAATATTACCGTGCATACTATAGGTATCCACTATCCTTACCAACTTACCACATATTAGTTACCATATAGTACTAAACAAATAAATAGTTACATTAATATTTTCATAAGTCCTCATAAAAAATAATTGAATATAAGTATAGATTAACTGTCATACACTGAGTATGACAAAGATAACATGATCAAACAAACGTTAAAGGTTAAAACGTAATAGAACAATAATAAATTCACACTAAACGTTCGCTAGCTATAGAATTAAATCCTTCACAATTGTAAAAATATTCAATAATATTATAATTCAGTTATTTATGCAAACAGTGATAATAATAGTATTGTCACAGAAAAACTAATTTATCTTTATCTGTATTCAATCATTGATGATTCATATAATACAACGATATGTGCACACATTTGATAATAATTTTATCGGTATACAAACTTTAATTCTACGGAATCCATGTGAAAATGTGAAAATCGTATTATGTACAAATATATTTTTTTATGACGTGTAGAAATATACATTTTATCGCTATTCATATGTTTTTGAATACCTATAAATTCCATAAAAAAATATTTACATAAAAAAGATTGATTTTTTTATCATTTAAAAATTGACTTTTTACACATTTTTCGTTTTAGATACTATGCAAAGAGTTTAATATATATGAAATTTATAATATTTTATTATTACTTTTTTTTTTTCATATTATGAAATGGTCGACAAATCCGGGGACATGTTAGGTTTAACTGAAATAAATATTTGCTTTGTTCCCTGTTTGAACTTTATAAATACTTTTATAATCATACTAACCTACAAAATTATTATGCATAGCTATTTTTCAATACTTTATTCAGAGTATCCTATACTGCATCTGTTTCACTGTTTGTCATCACTGTAAATATCTACACCTTTGCTGTCTTTTGAACATATCATTATAATCGTATATTCGAGATATTCGAGAAACACGAAAACAATTATTTTTTTTTTAATTTTAAAATTTAATCGAAATAAAATATGTTATAATATGACTATAAGTATGTTGTTAACAAAAAAAAAAAAAATAATACATATCATTTATTTTGTAATATCAAAACGGTATTTATCCGTCTGCTCAGAATCCTAATCATAAAAATAGAAATGGATTATGATGAAAAACTAAAATTTGTTAAATAAATAAATTTATATAAATCATATTTAATTAATTTGATTTAATTTGATTTTGATTTTTAATACTATACATATATAGTTTTTTATTTTTTTTTTGTATCTTTTTTTTATTAAAATGTTTTCGTTTATTAATACGTATTAATTTAAAAAATAAAATATGTACGATTCTATATCAACAAATAGTTTTTTGTTAACGATTAAGTAAATAAATTTAATTAGAATCATATAAGCTATTACCACACCGCTTGATCTGATAATAGATGGACAATTTATAAAAATTACTCATCTGAAATTTCACAAAAACAAATAATTTTAACTTTCCATGACCGAAAATATAACTAAAAAGCTTTATTAATACGTATTATACAAAGTTAAACTTAGTAACGAATTAATAATTTATTTATTATAAAAATTAGTTGTATTTTAGTTTTGTCTTATGTTTATGTTTTGTTATACTATTATACATATTTAAGTTTTTCTTTATAGTACACGTCATGTAGATTTTCTGTTGGACTTAAAATCAACTATACATGAAACGTATGACTTATTGTGTATCAAATGAAATAAGAGAAAGTGTTACAGCGTATAACATAGTAATATGATATGATAGATTATAGATAATGAAGAATGGAGATCAAAAGTCATGTAAACCAGTAAACCATAACATAAACTTCAATTATTTTTTTTTGTTTTAGTGTATTGGATACATGATGCATTAAAACAATTATTTATATCACATAAAAAATTATAAAATCTAATATTTGAGTGAATTTTATTTTGTATATATAGTATACATTTTGTCATTCATATTAAATTATGGAATTCATTTATAACAAGTATTAAATTGAAGGTCAACGAATACCAGCTTTATGTCACTGCTATATATTATATTATTATAACAAACAGAATAAGACATTATACCTAATTTGCACGATATTTTATTTTCTTAATATTCGCAGAAAAGGTCAATCCAGTGGACATTTCTGTAAGAATATAGTTGACATTTTACGTAAAAGGTGGACGTGAACTTTATCATAAAATAAAATGCCTATTGAACGTGAAAAGTGGACTTAAGCTATATTATAAAGAAGGCACCATTCAACCATATCAATAGTGATATGAAACTATATTTTATTTAAGTTTTCTCAATTTTGTTTTTATTGATATAATTGGTACTATAATTTGTATCATAAACATAAAATATGTTCACTAATACAATAATAATATGCCATATTTTAAATATTCAACATGAATTGATATAATACATAATATATCAAAATAATACATTAAATATTTATACAACATTATAAAGAGTAATAATTATGTCTTGTACTCTTAATAAAAGAAAAACTAATTGATGAGTATAAAATTACAAATATCTAAAATTAAGAAAAATAGATAAAATGTACTTAGGTTTTAAATAATAAAAATTAACATATTATGATAGTAGATATATCGTATTACGTTAAATTTAATGAAGCTAGTTATTTAAGTCTTAACTAACAAATAAATAGAATAAAAAATATAAAATGTTCAATTTATTTTTCAATGATTTTTAGTTTTTTTTCAAAACACTTGTACGGCATGAGAGTAGGTATTAAATTGTTAATGTAAATATAAATATACATTTAAATATTATGTTTTGTATAGTTGAACTACAGTAAATAAATAAATAAACAATTAAGTACAAATATCTCTTGAGATATTGTACAATGTATAATAAATATATATCATTTTTTTTTATATATATTATACGATAATAAAAAAAAATAATTGCACGTATGGTTGTATTATGTAAACAAGTAGTGGTATGACACGGGTGTACTATCAACGAGTAAACGCAAATTAATGCCAAGAAAAAGGGTTTTATGTACTAAAAAACATATAAACAAAAAATAAGTATATGAGAGCATTATTCAGTTTATACACAGACGGGTAAGAATAATGTGTCAAAAATTTAGTCTATTTTTTTACACAGAAAGTCTTATCAATAGATCTTGTTTAAAAAAAAATCATATATATATTATAATACACAGCATATAAAATATTACTCGCAAACTAAATGTAATTTACAACATGAACTCGCGGAGAATTCACAATTTTTATCTTTAGATTTGATAAAACTTAATTTACTTTTAAAACTTTTGAAAATATATACACTTTGCTATCAATACATAACATTTTACAGCACTAAGTTATCAATATTATCAGGTTTTATTTTTAAATTATATTAAATATGAAACACTCGTATTACTTGAAAGAAAACCAACGTGCCATTTAAAAATGATTTTTTTTATTCTTAGACATCGTATTTTGATTTTAAATACAACTAAATGATCTACTCATAAAAATATTGAACATTTTAGATATATTTTCTAATAATAGATCGAAATGCAATGCCCATATTTTCGTGTTTATATTATGAGTGTTGTAGTATTGTTTTGACACAAATGCGATGGAGAATATAATATTAACAGTATGAATACTTCGTATTAAAATATATATTCTTGAGTGGACGTTCAACTAACTTTTCACTAGAGCTGTTAGTAATATAGATTATATAATATAATATTTAAAGAAAAATTAAATTTAAAAATAAAATGTATTTGAGTAATAATTCAAAAAATTTAAAACGGATCTCATTACATCGTCATTGTTGGTTTTTGAGAGTTTACAAAATAACTAAAATACTATAATATTACTGCTTCTATAGTACTTTTATTTGAGATTAAAAAAAAAAAAAACGATTGCTAATTCATAAGAATCCATACTATTTTAGAGAAAATTACATCCATTTTACTTATACTTGTTTTACTGTGTATTCTGCGTGGCATAAAAAAATCATGTTTTACTTTTTGTACACAGATATTATATCATTATGGTGTATAATATAAAAAGGAAAATTTCATTATCTCTAAAATATGAAATGTAACTTGTGTGGTATTTTTTTTTTTTATATTAAGCACTATACAACGAGGAGTAATTACAGTTCTCCCTGTATGTGTTTTTACACTAAAATTCAAGGACACGATAACGTACTCTTTTAACGGATTGTTTTTTTTTCCAATTGAAATATTCATATGAATCGCCAAAGAGATCGGTATGAGCTATAAACGCTACAGGCAACCATTACGATTTTGAACAATATATTATTGTATTTTATTGTGTATAGTCACTTTGCGTGAACAGCAGTGGCGATTCCCTCGATGACGTTTCATAATGATATATTGTGTATGTATAATAGTGTGTATCGTTATCCAGGTCATTTGTGAGCCGAAATACACGGATAGTATAATAACTGAATATAGATGGTATACGTTTAAGTGTATAACAGAAACCACTGATAGTTAGTTATACCTAACTAAGTATGTATAATGACGTTTGGTACGAATATATTATAATATTATGATGTGTATACATAGTATATTTTTATATAATTTGTAATAATCAATGAAATAATATGTATTAGAGAAAAAGTTAGTAATTACGTTTTTCGACTTTTTTCTGGTACATCCTGCAATTTTGCCGGATAAATACAGGATATATATATCTGCGGGTGGACTATATAAGTACTCGTATTGTACCCTTGTCGTCGTTGTTGTTGTCGTTTAATCCCAGTAGGCACTACCGAAAAGGGTCCTCGAGAAAAGATGTAGGTAGGTACCCTCACTTATGCATTACGAGGAGTTCTTGTGTCTTGGGCCGTAGTGCGCTGGGCCACGGGGCAAAATATAGTAATCGTTATATAGAACAACCGCCGCGACCCAGCAGGATAATATAATGTTGGCTGAAATAACGGACTCGCAAAAGGTACGGCAGCGGCAGCGGTCGATGGTCGATATACCGGTGTGGTCCTTGCAGGATGGCAAACGATATAGATACGCAGCGATGGGCGAGTAGTGAGCGGTGATAGTTGTCGTGTATATATAATAAAATGTATCTATCTTGATATATGTATGTATAAAATGTA
Source organism: Rhopalosiphum padi (assembly GCF_020882245.1). NCBI lineage: Eukaryota > Metazoa > Arthropoda > Insecta > Hemiptera > Aphididae > Rhopalosiphum > Rhopalosiphum padi. The sequence goes on from NC_083600.1 coordinate 2,671,350, forward strand.
GATTTTCATCGTATTTTACGGTCTGACGAGTACTTTGGACCCGACCGTAGTGACGCGTGTTTGTCTATCGGTGTTGTTCTTCGAGATTTATTTTTAACTAAACCGATTTTATACTAAACACAACGTACACGAGACATATATATATATATATGATAATATAGTTTTTAGTAAATATTGTGGTATAATACGTGCTTTGAACTTAAAATATGCCATTGATAGATTACAAAGACGCATTTTTCAAATAAATATTCGATCAAAAACCAATAATAATTCAAAATAATTTTAATTTCTTTTTACCGCAATTCTTAAATCTACTTTTTTTATTTTACACAATATGAATCCCAATAATATAGTTGTTAACTACTGAGATAGGTACATATAGTTCCTTAGATGATATCGAACAAGTTGAATATTTTATATTTTGATTAATAAATAATGGAAACACGTTAAGAACATTATTTTATCAAATTTGAACACTACTAGCTATATATATATACATTTAACTATTATGCCATTACATGTTTCGATAAATTATTTTATAATACACTTAAGTTAACATTAAATAATTTGTATTCTCGCGCTGGCAATAATACGATCAAATGTTATGTACATATACGCTTAGTACATAAATAACATAAATAGTAATTTATCCATCGAAACTCTACTCAGAACTTTTCTATTTAATACTATGATAAAGTACATTACAGTAGTCTACTCCTTATTATAGTATTATAGAACAAAGTGAGTTCTGTAGTTTTCGTTTTAATTATTTTTTAGATTTCGTTATTATACAGACTTATGTTGATAACACAATCATTTTTACATCTAATTGCAATGCACTTAAGTTTTTTTTTTTTTTTGTAACGCTTAAAACACGCTAATACATTTAGCTTTTTATTTAATTACCGATGTCCTGTTATGATATTCTGATCAATATTTATTTTGACAAAAAAATGTACAACATTTACATTTATTCGGTTAACACGGAGACATGTTCACTTAATAAAAATAAAAGCCAAAAGTTGACAGCTGTCGTAATCAATTTACTCGTTCAAATTTCAAAACTATATATTTCTGTTAAAATGCGTACTTGACCAGCTTTTACTCTATCAATGGGTTAAATAAATAAATATATATATATATATATTGTCTAGATTTTGAGTCAGAAAAACATTTTCAATTTCATATTTTGAACAATGTTTTTGGTAATTTAAACGCCATCATGAAATGATAAATGACAATAATTTAATTCTGTAAGTATTTATATTATTTTATACAGTCCGCCAAACTTAATGTCAAGTTGTATTGTTTACGGGTATAACTATTGCTTGGACTTTTTTTTACAACATGTGATAATGATAATTGTATGAGTTATTTACAGTACTCCATAGTTATATAGCGAACAAAAGAGTATAATATTATTAAATTATTGTATTGCACAACGACTATTCAGAGCACTTTAAAGTTAGACATTTTTTCTTCTAATAATCACTAAAAACTAAAATAAAAATCAATTTTTTTATTGCTATATATTATATTTTAATGGGAGTTATTTTTACTTTATTTTTATGGACATTTACTCACCCCATAGGTAACCTATTTATTAGTTATTATATTAGGCAAACAAAATAAAACATCGTTTTGTATTTTTTTTATTATCGTTATTTTTATTATGATCTGTGCCGTTTTGGTACAAAAACATTGTTTATTGTTGTGTGATTACAGAATACTGAAACTAAGTTAAAAGTATTACTGAAGTTAAGATATTATCGGTGTTTAATATTCAATTTTTGTGGATTTGTGATCAAGTCTAATTTTGATTTTAAATTATTATGAGTGTGTCATTCATCCCCTCTTTAATCTCTCCTGCAACCATGTTCGGAGCTCGTGATAAATGGTTTAAAGAAACGTTTTATTTATTATTTTTATCAAATTTAATTAGCCACCACACCCGCCCGCCAATAGATGTCAAATTTCCCGAACGTACGGGCTCAGGTATTGTTTGGGTACACGCCCGACTATTAATAAAACACTCGAATATAATGCGCTGTATAAAGGACGCATTATATCATCAATTAACCGCGGTTGTGTCACACGCCCTATGACCTATTGTCATCAGTTCAGACAGGGATTCATTCGTGTACAAAATGACCACAAGACACATAAAAATAAAAAAATAATCCCGGCGAATGGGTCGAGGAAACATACCAATGGAGAGTAGGTACTCGAGGTTTTTTTTCCGTAACAATTATTATTTTTTAGATCCTGTTCGTTACATTACCACTATAGTGTACGCTGTAAAAAAGTTTTGCGATTTTATAAAAATCGAGTATAAAAAGTTTATAATGTAAGCATAAATGTCCTAGTTCAAAACCTAATTCGTTTGAATAGTGACACTCCGAGGAACATTTGATGGTAGTTTTACTTTTATTTTTACGGAATTAAAGTTTGGTAACTTCCTGGCACAATCACATAACATTTTGTGTGAATCATTATTAGTCACTGAAATCCACCTAAAGTGGACAAGCATTAACCAATAGAATTTATACAAATAACCCCGACAATATAACTAGTAAATAAAATATTTGCCCTTCTCAATTGCCTATATTACTCGTATATTTCCTTACATTATATTCCACACTAAATGTGGTTTATTGGTTTTGTTCAGCATACCTACATAATAATATAGTCCAATACAATTTTGGCAAATAGTGGGCTATTATTGTTATGTATTTTATCGGCGGGTACGTATAATTGTATTGCTATGGCTGTCATTTATAACATATATATATATGTAAATGGCAAATACTATAGTATAGATATTAAAGTGTGTATAACGGTGGCGGCGACCACTCACCTGATTCCAAACACCATTGGTGTTTTCCTTTTGTTTGTTTACCAGTGGAATATTTATCTTCGATTTTCGATAATGCAACATGACATTGATATTTATGACTTTTAATATTATAAAATCGAATATAATAATAATTTCGCGTTAATAAAAAACTGATATTTATATATTATAATACATAGCATATTGAATAATATAGTAAAATATAGTTTATATTTATAATAAATAAACTTATAATAGTTACTGTAAACCGTCCATAGGGGTATTAGCCATTTGATATTTTTGAAAAGGAAGTATTAGAAAATGGTAATTTTGAAGATGTCCTCGATATTCTCAAACAATCTTATTTAATAAATTACTATTAATAATATAAACATTTTTATTCATACTTAAAAAATTAAATTCACATATATTTGTTATGTTTATAATATAATAATTGCTATACATGTTTTATTGTTTCAATAAAATTGGTTTTAATTTTATGGTACAGTAGTGTATTGTTTTAAATTACCCAAACACATTTATTCGAAAATTGTCGATTGTTATAGAATGTCATCAGTATAAATGAGTAAAATATTGGGATTTAAAGCAATAATTTAATTTTGTAGAATTGTATACGTATATTAAATATGAAAACTAATGTTCAAAATATAAATTAGGATTATATATAAATATATTATGTATATTGTTCGTATAATAAATATTAAAAAAAGATGCTGTTTTAAATTTAAATGTTGAAAAAAAACTTCTACGGGTATAGATAAATAAATGTAAATAATATGTATCTAATAATGTAAAAAAAAAAATAATTGCTTCTCTGAATTTAATCAAAAGGCTGCCTTCTACAATTCTAGGACAGTAGGCTTTTACTGGCCTAGTCCCCCCTGAAAGAATAAATAAATTGCTCAATATCGAAACTATTATATTCATCGCATTTTTTACGAGGAATTTTAATTAATTTTAAAATGTCATTCAGTAGGACGAGCAATTATTAAACAAATAACTAATAATATCATATATTTTAATTTTATTATTATCGCTGAAAACACGAATAAAAGGTCAAATATTTTAGTATATCTAGATACAAGAAAATATTGATAAACGTCAAAAAAAAAAATTGTTCAAATTCTTAAAATAATATAAATTAAAAATTTTTATTTAATATTACTGTTCATATTATTCAAATAGGTGGTTAATTTTAAATCAGTATAAATTATATAGCTGTTTGATTATTTCAATTCATTTATTATGTCCAACTAATTTATGAACCACCGATAAATGTTGTTTCTTTGGCTTAAAATAAAAAAAGTCGAATTGACTATCCAACATGGTCAAACACAATTTACATAACATTCTACCTAACTTTAGATATGATAAAACGTAGTTTTCGACAATTAAGCAGTACTTATCTATTCTCTTTGTTGTCATTAGTCTGTGGCTGAAGTGAGAAGATTATAAATTATATGAGTAAATTCATTATATAAAATAAATTATAATTTATTTTATCATTGTTTATGATCTATTCTCGATTGGATATAATTCATAAATAATATTGAATATTACGTTATTTTTCGTGAAAATATTCTAATTAGTCATTTTAAGATATTGAAAAAAATTTTTGCATGTGTGATTTAGTAGATGGTTAGTTTTTAATTAATAAACATCAAAATGTATAATCGTATAGTTATTTTAATAATTTAGTTATTACATTAGTAAATTAAATAACTTTTGTTTCACCTCTTTAAATATATATATATAAATATACAAATAATAATAATTTATTTTACTTTAAATTATACAAAACTTTCGATTCATTATCATATAAAATGTGTAAAACATGGTTCCATAAATAGTTTAAATTATTTGATGATAATAGTTGTTTTGATTTAGTTCAATGTTTCAGCTCGGCATGTTATACTTGAGCATGTGCAACAATTTCTGATTACTGTATTCAATAGACCATTGATTTTAGGATGTTTAGGCCACCAACACCATGCAGTTTGATTAAACTCCTAAAATTAATGTATAATGTAATTTACGGAATCCAATATATTTGCAAACTGCAATATTTGTGGGTATTCTCATTTAAAAATAATGTAAAGCAACTTTAACAAAATAATATCAATTGTTTGCGATCATTATGAAACAAATTTTCAAGTCTACTGAAATTATATTATGATAAATAAAAAATAATTAGGTACGTGATACTAAAATATGAACAAATTATTGCTGAATATAATATAGTTTAAACAATTTGCTATTTTTTTTATAAAAATAATATTATATGCAACAGAATCTAAAGATATGTTTCCTAAAAAAATTTCAAACTTATTAAAATACATCTAAATTTAATGAAACTATATTGATTAACAACAATAAATTAAGAACTATCACCTAATTATAATTAACGAATTAAATCTAAAATAACTTGAACTTATAGATGATTAATATTATTTAATCATTATAGAGGTACCTATCTTGTAAAAATAACAGTCTACTAGACGTATAAAGTAGTTAATAATATAATTCACTATTGAACATTAACATGTACAAATGTGTCATGAAAAGTTATCCGTCAATCAATCATTTGTAACGCTATGGAGATATTGGTAATAAATCGGCTAAATTTGACGGCACGTGCATGATAGTTAATATTATTTTTGTATATTTTGCTCGTAAAAAAAAAAAAGGATATCTGAGCGTAAACTGTTTTACATAATTCTTTACTGGGAATATTAAATCCTAGAGCCGAATGTCAATTATAAAATATAATAATAATATGAACAACATTTTGTCATAGATTTAATGAGTTTATTCATTTTACAAAATAAATATTTAAATTGGATAGGATAAAAACGATGCATTTTAAGAAAACTATTATTTGTAAGTCATAACAATAACGATTAAATTGATAATTTTAACCCAAAGCTAAAAGCTATCCACGATTTTTGATAGTAATATATTATAAATTATAAAAATAAAAAAATCATCAGAATATCGTGACAGCATGAAAACATTTTTAATCTTCGACGTTTATTTATTATATTAACGATATTTTAGCTTCGCACGCCCGTGTTAAATTGTCGATCGATAATATATGTATAGTATACCCCAAACGGTCATCGTTGGTATATGACTATATATAATATAATCGTATATGATAGCGTACATAATTTAAAACCCTTCTCAAACACAACACACAATGCGATAGAAGTGTAAGAGAAAAAGCTTATGCGAATACAATGAAATTCACCACAAGGAGCGTTGGTCGTAAAAGTAACAAGGCCACGAGAGCACAATGTATTTTCGCGTGCTATATATACACACACCACACACACACACGAGTACCATCCTCTTCATCACTTGAATTTGTTTTTTGTAACATTATTATTATTATTTTTTATTATTCGAGGATCGAGATTATAATATCATATTATTATGATAATAATTCTTATTATTAAAATACTATTCGATTTGTTTTTCATATGCATTTTTTATGTGCAGATAATTATATTATTATAATATGGTTTATGTTTACTATTGTATTTAATGCCACTCAAAAACGGCATACAAACGACGGTCGCTTATCGATCTAACATGTCATAATGTATAATGTGCAGCACAGTCGAAGGAATTACGCCAGGTACAACATATATATATATATCTGTGGTCGTATATAAAGTACTCTCGGGCTCCGATAATTCTTTCAAAATTTAAATGGTGTATTGGCATTTAACAATGACTTTCTGCTTCTTCCACACACCCTTATACAAACGATTGATGTTAAAATATATGACCTTGTTTTTCGGTTGCGGACTGAGCTGCCACACAGCACGTCCAAATTTATTACGAGAATCCGTACCGGCATCATTACGCGAACCATGATTTACGTTGTAATCACTTAATAATGTAATGGTTATGACCTATAAGCCCCAAGAGCACATACCTATGTGCCTATAAGCTAAGACGCAGTATAAATAGTAGATAATATTACATTGTCTTACAAGCTATAGAATACGCACACAACTGTTGAACTTTTGATTATTATTAAACCACAACTTCTCTGAGTTCTCTGTGTTTATGGGACTTCATCGAAACCCAAATAAACGTTGACAGAGAATTTATTAATACTATAATTTATAAAATAGTAAAATGTTCAAAGTCAATATAAGATATTATTTGACAGAATGATATTATTATCATGTCGAATAATGGCTTTAGAAGTCGCAGGCAAAATGCAGATAAATTAATATAATAATAATGAAAATGCAAATTTTCCAAGTAAATATCTAAAACAAATTTTGTAAAAATGTATTTATTGATATTATTTTTTTTCATCACACGCCAGTATAGCCGTAAAACATGTAAATATTTTAAAAACTTCAATTGAAAATAATGGTATTTTTGTATAAGTTTTTAAGAGACTATTTATTGATTTTTTTTATTGTCTGTTAATATTTGTACAAACTTAATATATTCTTAGCAAATCGATGAATACATTCGTTTTATAATGTGTGTATGTGTTTGTGGTGTTGTACTTGGGATGTCTTAAGTTAAAATTATAAAAATAATTACCGTAGATATTGTAGCTTAATTTAATATTTATATTTATATTAACATTTTCTAGATATGAGGGCGGTGTTGCTTTGTCATAGCAAAAACAGATCCCGCGGCGTCGTCGGTTATAAACAGGAAAAAAAAGATGATACCATTTTTAAAATATTTCAACTCTTTTAAGGTAAAAGGTATTTATAATTTATTTTAAATTTCTACTTTTGTTAAGTTTATATTAATAATATTTTTTTAAATAATTGATCTGAAATGTAATATAAGTACTGCATAGAGCATAACTATTTCATACAACCATTAAAATACAACAAAAATACGTAATATTATATTTTAAAAAAAATCGTAAAATGAAGTATATATAAGTAATAAGTAAGTAAATTATATTTATTTTTACTAGGTATTCATACAATTTACATTTTCAACAACAGATGTTTAAAAATATACTATTTTCTCATACATTTTGCTTCAATGTTATAAAAATATCAAAATTACAAAAGTACAATTTATGTTTGTACACTTTTGGGGTTTTAATTTTAAGGAAATCTAGTCATCCAAAAAAAAAAAATAATAACGATTTTAGTTACTAAATTGTAATTCAATACATATTTGTCCAAGAGATTTGAATCTTTCTAAAATAATAATGTGGGTGGGTATATATATTTATATATATTATAATATTTATAATACGATTTTTAAACACAAGTTTAGAGCTCCTTATATCCCTGTTATGTCCATTCGTCCATTAGATATATTTATTGTCTTTAATATTACTAAATTATATAGTGACGATTGTTTGTATTAATATATTTAATTACGAATGTCAATAAGAAGATAATTATAAATTGTCTGTAGTTGCTAATACATCATTTTAATGTAAGTATTTATAAATCAAAACAAAATATTGGAAATACATTTAACTAGAGTTTTATCAATAAAAATATTTTAACACTGCAAATGAATAAATAAAGAAATGTATTACTGTCGTATTCGTAGGAAATTCACACCATCCCTTAATATAAGTATTTAATATAGATTCGTACTAATAATAAAAATAGGTATCAAAAGAAAAAAGTGAATATTTTTTTTTTTAATTATGTACCTATGAAATTTTAATTTATTTATCTCGTTACATATTGAAATATGTTTAGAAACAGTGGGATTTAGGCATCGGCGCGTTCGCAGAGTGAGTTTTCCTAACTTGTGTGTTGTTTTATATTAAAGGGACCTATTCACTGCAACGTACTAGGGTACGCGATATTGACTTATGAGTTAATAACAATAATGTTTGATAATATAATATTATTATAATTATTATCGTATAATACATGCGATGTGTTGGGAAACAATGAGGCGATTCAACGTACCGTATTACCTAATTGAAATAGTATAATATCGTGTGGCAAGTGAGCTATTTCAGTCGCAGGCGCCTGCTGCGTTTTGCCCAGAAATTGCCTTCCCGCGTGATCCGCGCAACTATATTTTTGTCACGCCTCCGCCGCCTCCGAAACCGCCTCCAACGACATTACTGTAATCCATAATGAACTGTTCACGCTGTGCTCGCGGCTATCTAGAGTCAAACAGTAACAGTTTCGTAGTATAAACCCGACCTACACACAAGATAGTATTTGGCTCTATTTCGTTAATAATGAAGTTATTCAAAATAAGCATTTTTAATATATTTGAAAATCTTATTATTTTAAAATTCTTGTGATTTTTTTTTAATTTATATTTTTAAAATAAAAGTTCCCTTATTTTTACTGTAAATTATTTAACTTTTTGAAAATTTTGACGTATCACAATCAAAATTCAAATGAGTAGATTTTGAATTATTCAACTTTGTGTAGTAAGGATAATAGGTCTAGAAAAAATTATAAAGGCCATGTTGATTTGAATATTTGAATAATATTAATATCAATGTATCAACATTTATAATTTGTAGAAACGACCAAAATATAGGTAATCTATATTTACACAATTACATATTATATTTTAATTTTGGTAAAAAAACATTTTTTTTTTAGGACTTATATCCTTAATTTAAATATTTTAATAATTTAGAAACTAGTCATTTGAGTTTTAAAAAAAGTACATCAACATTTTCAAAAAAAATTTACATTTAAAAAGTGGGGTTTCGTTAGAAAAACAGATGCTTGTATTGCCAAGGAACACGTATCAAGTACTACACATTTAAAAAAAAAAAATGTTTAAGTTATATGGTCTTTTAGTATAATAATTAAAACTTAAATTAATCAGATTTGAAATTTCTGCATTATTAAAGCAAAAAAAAACAAGGTTAGCGTGCTTGGTGAATCACCTTGTATTCAATAAAACGTATCAATACATTGTATATATATATATCTGATTTGGACAGTAACTTTTCCGCCCGCCGGACATTTCGTGTCCGCCGAACGGAAAAAGGTCATTTCCCAACGCTTCAACTAGCATCAAAAATTTAACTTTTGACGCAGGCGTGACAAACAACAAGTTACTAATTATAGTATAAATAAATTATAAAATATCCTTTAAAAAAGTGGCTGACACACTTCTTGGATCGAAATCGCTTTCCGTACCTTTGTAATGGTTTGTCTTTGAATTCATATTTAAAACATTCATGCCAACTGAAGAGGTGCACTCAAAACCTACTACATAGCAGCAGAAAATAGTAGTTATTTTTATATAATTGTAAATAAATATATTTTGAATACGTTTATTAAAGCAAATACAATAAGATAACGTAATACGAGTTTTGGGTTCTAACTTTTATAGAACATTGTTACTCAATTGTTTATACTATACCTATATATTTTCAGATTATTTATGTTATATTAATAATTTAATTTGACCTGTATAAAAAAAACTTTGAAACCTTTTTCTTTTTCTGGATGTTTAAAATTAGATTTTTGCAGACCATACTTTTATTAACATTGATCAGATTCAATTACGATGTCAAATTTTTATTTTTAACTACTATTAAAGCGATAAAATATTATGTTCCTTGTTTTTCATTGTAAATCATATATTTTCAGGTTTTTTTTTAAAAGAATACTATACAAAATATAGTAAATTATAATTATATTATGTTAGTACATAAAAATAAAAATATTATTTATGCGTAAGTGATACCTTACAAGATAATTTGAAATCAAATTATTACACTGATAATTATTAATGATTCATTAGTATTTGATAAATTAAGAAATTAATGGCTATATAAATAATACTTCTATTTATTAGTAATATACCTATATATGGTATTGTTTTTATTTTACTCGTCTAAGTTTTATCAAACTCAATCAAATGTTTTTTTCTTTTTATATTTTTGTGGAGATTTTATGTTTTAAAAGGAATCATCTCTTCATGAATATTTAAAAAAAATTCAGATGGGACCTCATACAAGACGTAACGTTGTTAAAAAAAAATTACCATAAAAATACGTTTATGGTTTTTATCGTACATAATGTGAGGTAGTTGTATCATTTTTAAGAAAAAATATATATTAAGTATAGAAATAAATTTAACAAAATGTTTATAATATGAGTATTATATCTATCACAGAAGCACGCAACGGGGTTAAATATTTTTGTTTTTAAATTTATAGTAACGATTAATAGTTATTTATAAAGGTTAAAAGTATAATTTTCACATATTTTTAAAATCATATCTGCCAGGTTTCTTGACTGAAAAATTAGTTCATACCTATTATAATTACCTAATAATATTGTGCGAAGAAATTAACGAACGGTTTTTAAAAACTTATTTCAAAACTTTTAAAAGAAGTAAATAACATCAATTAATATTATAATATTACAGATATAAGAAATAAACTGTTTTAAATTTATACAGATTATGTAAATAGCATGTTAATAACACTGTTTAAAATTGTAGTTAATTATATGTAAGTTATAATTATAATTAATAGCGATAGATTTTGTTATTTGATTTCACTTAGACATATTTGTATTGTTTCATATGTTGGTAGATAATTGTTAAGAAAACGCTATTGGAAAAAATATACAATTTTTGTAATTGAATTTTGAAAATAATAATTAAGTTTCCTAGTTTAAAACATATTTTCCAATTCCAGGGAACTGAAACAAACACTATATAAATCTATATTCAACATTCAAGCAATTTATAAAATATATGAGTGTGATTAATTTAACTACAGTTTAAGATAATTATTACTTGTTGTCTGTGATGTGTAGACAAATTACCCGACTTGTTTGTAATCTTATGTATACCTATGATATATGCTATAAAACTTTTATCGTACCTACAAGATTGCACCAATACAACCAAAGTTCAATAAATTAGTGATTTCTTTCCACAATAAAGTAATATTTAATTATGGTAATTCAATTACCGACCGTTTTTAAGAAATTTAATATAAATAAATTGTTTTTATGGCCGCGCGTGCGAGTTGTGTAAATGTGTGTGTACAAATGATCATTATAAGAGAGTGTGTGTAACTACATAAGCATAAAGGAGCACTCGCGTATACTGGAATATACCTATATATGACACCAATGACCAATCTGCGATCAACGAATAATTTGTTTCGTTATAAACATATGCTCATGTATTATTATACATATCGTCCGTCGGTACAGGTAGGTTATGCGATAAGAATGGAAACATATTTACATTTCCAATCAAGTCTACTTGAGATTGATTGAGTTTGTTATTATTTTATTTTTTAAATTCTATATAATCTTTGGCCACTGTTTAAAAACACTCTTCAATATTATCATTTAAAATTAAAAGTTAAAATCGAATTTAAGAGGGAAAGTTAAATTAAAAACTGTAAAGGTGTAATGATGGATGTAAAATAAAAAAATTAATATTAAAACAACAAATTCAAATATTATGTTTTAAGTTATCTTATCATACTACTAGTCTTATTGGTAAGATAGATAAAAAATATATATGTTTATTTAAAAAAAAAAAAAAATACAGCGCATAGAATCTCCCTAATGGTATGTAAATGTTTTCAGATATTTTGTTGTTTTCCGATAAGCTACTTGGATTTGTATCGAAAAAGACATAATACTCGGTGTATTGTATTTGCTATATTTATTCGATTATATTAGACTATAAGGCTATTGAAATACTACAATAACAAATATTCGATTTACTAATTTACTGAGATAATACATAGTTTTATACTTGTTAAGTTAATCAGCATGCCTGCTATAAAAATATTTGTTTGGTGGATTTTTTTTTAACAAATAAAGTAAAAGAAACAGAATTTTGTAAAAAAAATATACCAAGCTGTTTAGTTTAACGTTTAAAATTAAATTAATTTTCTATTTTTGTTCATTTTGTATATATAATGAAAATAGGTTAAATAAATGCTATTCGAGAATTCAGTTTCTTAAATACATATAAATAATAACTAAGACCAAAACGCATTTTTTATTAATTCTTTTCATTTTTTTTTTTGATGTGTTAATACAACTAGAACAAAAAAACAAAGTATAATAATCACATCTAATCATCGATTACAGAGAAATAAACAAAACATAATTATTTGTAATCCATACATAGAAATAGAAACATAAGTCATCATTATGAATTTTAATTTAAAAAATAAAATAGTTGTACTGATTTTGGATAAAATATTATTATGTATACCAGAAGGAATTTAAATTTAATAATTATTTAGAAAAAAAAATAATAAAAAAACTATTTTCTTCCTTTCTTTATAAAATTATATGAAATCTTGTTTAGTTCGAGTATTAAACTAAATATCGATCTACGATGGTAAAAATATCAAAAATTATGTCTTTTGAACATTATAATTGGTTAGGTTAGGTATTATATCAAGCAATATAAATAATCAATTTAATTAGATTTGGTTTTGTTTGAATATATTTTATTAAAGCTTGTATTATATTTTAAATGAATACAATATGTTTCAAATATCAATTTAATATTAAATTTCACCGTTAAGTTTAATTTTAAGAAATTTTCTTAAGAATGTACGTATTAATGTTAATCAAAAACAAATTAACACAATAAGTAGTTCTAAAAGTGTTTAAACGTTTAAAATTATTTATTAAACGAATAATTTATATGGAATCCTTAATATGTTTAAATCACCCTTTAACTTCTATTATATCAAAATTAGGTTAATTTACAATAATTTATTATACAAATAATATATCGATATAATTATTTTTATATTATATAAGTAATATTATAATATTAAAACAAATATTATTATAACAAATACATTGGCGCAATAATTTCACAAAAAAAAAAAAAATAGAATATTTAATGAAGTTTGTTGAAAGTATCTTTATAACTTTTAATAAATTGTTTTCTAATAATTCAACATATGTTCAGAAATTTTTAACAAATCATTCAAAGAGAACATTGTAATATTTCAATACACATATTAATAGGACAATTACAGAGAAAAATAATATAATAATAAAACAGGTTAAAAAATACTAATAAATAAAATAAAAATAATAATAAAGAACATCTTGTTATTTTATAATATTATAGTAAACCATATCCAATTTAATATTACTAAATTCTGACTTCATTCTTAGATATCTCGTGACATAAAATAATTTAAATATACATTGCAAATTCAGTATTATTATTCAATATTTAAACATAATGTACAACAAGGTCAATAAAAGTATAACTTACTAAAGAAAATTATACTTTTAAACTATTATAGTTTGTGTTTCATTTTCAGCAGTTATTGAAACACGATTTGTATCTTTTCATTGTTAATTTGAAAACGTAACAATATTCATACACAAAATATTATACCTTTGCATTGAAAATAATAATAAAGTCAATACTATATTGTTATTATTATTTCTAAGGGATTTATAATAATCGTATAATATTGTATTTTGTTTTGTTTTGAGCAAACGACATTTAGCTGTAGCTAACGTCATTACTATACATAATATCTTAAAACGTACTATCGAGTTTACATACCCGTGATTTTATTGCGACACAAATTTGACGGTAATCCAAATTATTTCACTTAAATATCACGTTATTATTGTTGTATTTACGAAAGTGTATTTAAGAATGGCACCAATACATTTTGCGAATTGTACACGCGTAAATATGCGGCTCACTCGGAGAATTCATTCACGACCGTATCGAAATCCAAGTAACCGTAACGGAGTCCGAACAACGACTGATTATGATGGCAACACCAACTACTGGCGGATCGTATTGCCACCCTTCGGCGGCACATGCGACGCGTTCCGCCACGGTCGGGGGGGAATTTCGTGGTCGCGAATGAAGGACGTGAATGTTTTATCCAGCATTTTACAGTCGACTGTGACAACTGTAACATTTGACTGACTAGATTAACGCACATCGGAAATCATATTTTACCACAAATGTCAAGAACTCGAAAAAAATATAATAAATCAATACAGGTAACTCCGTAAAACGTTTCTTTATTTCTGTTCTGTTAGCTACAGAATATAAGAAAAATGAATACATTTCATTATCCATAGTATATTAATACTTTTTGTGGAATATATCTCGTACGTATAAGACACGCCCAACAATAACTAATCTGGTATAACACTGTAATATGTCTTTATATTTTCAGACTGTTTTATTTTATATACTTATTCGTGAAAATAAAATATTGTTGTATTTTTAGTGATATTATTTTATAAAAAAAAAATGTACACCTTTATACTAAGCAAATAAAAAAAACATTCCATAAATAGTAATTTATATATTAACAAAACTATTCAAAGTTTTAAAAAATGAAGAACACGGACTCAAAACAGCAGTCCCTATTTTTGTGTGTAGATGCAAATGAAAAATAGACGAACAAGTTTATGTTTAATAGTTACAACCCTTAAAAGATGTTTGTCAAAAAAAAATGGTCAAGTGTATAGTAGCAAAATTAACAAAAAATACGGACTGCAAAACAGTAAGAAAAGGAATTTTTAAAATACTTTCAAGTATCTATAAATAGTAAATACATTATATGATCGAACGATTTTTATTAATTTATTAAGCACTTTATGTTTGAGTATTATTAACTATTTTAGATATTATTAGGTTATTAATAATATGGTTTTGTATAATTGATAAATATAACCAAATTAATTCAACATATTTTCTTTTTGGTGGAAACTACAGACATTTCTGCTAATATAATTTTCTAATATCGTAAAATTTCTCAAAATCATTAACATAAGTTTGTTTACGGTAACTTTCTGAGCAGATGCTGGAATAACTTAAATATAATATACTTAAAATACTCATAGTATTTTAAACAAGTATAATTAAATTCCATAAAAAATAAAAATAAATATGAAATTAGTTATATAAAGCTTGAAATATCTTTCTTTTTTAGAAATTATGTAAAAAATACACAATATTATAATAACAAATATTACCTTTTTTATGTTCAAAAGAAAAAAATTGGCCAGTACTTTAAAAAAACAAATTGAATATATGTTTAAAAAAATTTTACGCATAATCAGTTATCAACAAAATTGTTTTTTTTTTTTTTTTATGATTATTACTCAAAATCGAATGATTGAGGAGATTTGAAATTTACAACAAAATTTGTTTAAATATACAATTTAAAATATAGTCAAGGTAAACTATTTTTATGATTTTTATAAACATTTGAAATTTACTATAATTTTTGGTTTTTATTAGAATCAAGATAAAAATTTCTGTTTTTTAATAAAATAAACTTAAAACATGATATAAGATTGCTTTTAAGTTTTACTTATAGTGTTTTAAAATATCAAAAATACAATATATAGTCTCATTTTTTTAAATAAGCGTTTATGTTTTTTTAATAATAAATAAAAGTATAAAACAATTATTTGAGCTTATGTCTTTATTTTATTTAATCCAACTAAAATAAGAAAACATCTTTTGATGTTACATTTTCATTTTTTTTTTTTTTTTTTTTATAGAACTATTTTGTAGACATAATATATGGTGACCGTCCGTCTCTGCTAAGGATCGTTTTAAATCGTATACAATGATTTATCATCGAATTCAAATTTAACAAATCCGTTACAGTGACCTTCTCAATAACGTGGTACTTTTGACATAATATACAACAGATCGGTTACCTACTTGCCTGGGATTTTCTGGTAATGTATATATATTTCAACGACCCAAAACTCTACAAGAAAAAATATTTTTAAGTTTTCAGTAAAACCTGGTATCAAAATATATGGTTTGAACTACTATATAGATAAATTACCAAATGTATTTCGTTTACAACAAGAGATGAAATTGTGAAATGTGACTGAAAAAGTAGACGATGTTATTCATCGTACACGGTCTATCAAATCTAGTCGAACCATTTTCGAAATTGTTCGTAATATATTTTCCAAGTTTTACAGGGTGATTCTTTTATTAAAACACTCATTACTTCAAAGTTCAATAACGTTTTTGTAAAAAAAAATTTAATTCAACTTTCAGTCAAAATAAAATATTTTGAAAAATATTAAAAAAAAGATACATTTTCATTGTTTATTTCCGGTTGGAAATTATGTAAAAAAATATTTCCAAAGACATGTATACAAATTATTACTTAATATGCCTAAATATAAAACATGAATTAATGTAGATAGGTGAAAAGTAAAATATAGTTATTTTCGTTTTTTATTAATTAATAATTTATATTTTGGAATCTTATTACCTATTTATGTTATAATTTCTAAGAATATTATAGTATTATTATGTTTTGTAATATCTGTGAATTATGTCAACAAAATTAGTTTTATTATTTTAAAAACGAATAATAAGATCGAATTTTTAAAAAGTTTTATTATATACTTTGTGTTTTCAGATAGATTTGTTTGTTATTTAAATTGTATTCGACCTTTTTTATGATTAAAATAACTTTTATATGAATACCATTATGAGTTAAGAATACAGTTTATGGTAATATTGCATTTTGCATTAGAATATTTTACTAATATTTGTATTCATAAGATAAAATGCAATAACTTTTTTAATTCAAATCATTTCTTCTAGTACTATCATATGATATTGATCATTAAACAGTTTATTTTATATTATTGATATGCCGAATTTCCGATATTTTATTCAAAGACTAATCTTACTATAGAATAATTTAAAATGTTTAGAAAAAAAGGAAAACTTTCTACTCGTAAAATATAATCACTATATGTCAGTTGTTCATTTCATCAAAGAGTAAGTTAAACTATTGATCTAAACTGTTTAACTTAAAAATATATTATTTTATCTTAATTTATTGTAGGACAATTAATTTATAAATTGAGCACATACGATTTATTTATAACTATTATTTTAATTTTAGTAAATTATTATAAACACGAAAATTAGCACAACCAACAATAATGCTAAATTTCTGATTTTTATAATATGTAATTTATAAATCTAAATGAAATATTTTAATATCAAATAATGACTCTATCTACTCTATCTATTACAATACATAGTTATATATATTATTAGACTGGAATTAATAATGCTAAACGTGATAACTTATATATTTATACTTAGTTTTTGTATAATAATATTTTAAATAATTTTTCTAAAAAAGACATTCCTACCTACGTTATAAACGACTGAACGAACTACACCCAGAAAACTGTAGGTGGTGAAATAGGAATGCACCGGTGCGATCTATTTGGTTTTTAATGCGAAACTAAAAATAAAGATTGTATGAAATATTTCATTAAATTATTCTCTTGCGGAAAGAATATGAGTAATACAAATATTATATTAATTCTTATAAGTTATATTGTGTAGGTAGGTATATTTATTTATTTTCAATTTTAGTACAACCAAATTCTCATGATGGAATTTTGATATGAACAGAAACTTTGTACTTGCGTAATAATATGCATTATTATATATATACCTATTCAAAAGGTTCAAACATCATTATTATAAGTTGGCACGTCAATAAAATTATATAGATAGTACCAGTTTCTTGTTTTAGTAACAATAATTTTATTTATAAATATTCCATATTTGGGTTAGGTTCAAAAACAACAACTAATGGCGAATCCCGCCCACATAGTATACGTCTTTCATATAATTATCATGTAAATTACTTCAAATTTTCAATGTTTTAATGGAATATTTACGCATTCTTAAATTCTAAGCGGAGCAATGATTATAATTATTTTTCTCAATTAAGTGTGTTTTTTGTGTATTTACTATCTTATCATCAATTTTTTGAACAGTAAAAATCATTAAGATGGTAAGTAGTCTATGTAGAAAATATTATCTATACTAGTATTTAGAATGTCAACTCTAAAAGAATATGTTCAGGGTTTTTCATGGAAAATGGGTATGTTTATGCTAAAAATACATTATTTGTAGACAAAATATATTTCATGTTGGCGTATCAAGTTAAAATATAAATAAGCACAAAGACTAGATATTTTCATAAAATATTTATAATAATATTTTCTATAAATTAAATAATTATCAAAATATTTTGACTTTCATCAAACTATTTACACAGAAATGTAAATGAATTTTCGATAAAAAAAAAAATGAATTTTTCCAAATATTAAGAGTATTTTAAGTTGTCTATAACATATAACCTAACCTAACCATAAACTTAATCGCACCATTCTACAGTATATCGGTATTGGTTTATAGTAGTTAACAACTAACAATGACTATGTTTTTGATAGAATTTAGTTCAATTTCCTTCGAAATATTACATAGCTAATGGCATTACCAGTGTACAAATAAATTACTTATAGTAATATTGTATAGCACAGTAATATCAATCTACTTATATCATGAATTATCTTTAGACAGACATAGAGGCTACTCAGTACAAATTCGTTTTTTGTATACAATTATTTGAATGATTAACCATTGGCTTACAATTTAAACACATCAATTTATTAGTGCGATTTTCGATTATTCGCCAACCAGAGAAAGTTCACTGCATTTAATTCATCTCTTGAAGTATAAATTAATCTTTACAAATTTAACTTTTTGATTAATAGTTTTTTTAAATTTTTTTTATTGTTTTTTAATAAATTGTAGCTTTCACAGTTATTATTTTTAATGATTTCGCTCTATAATACGTGGCAATACAACTTAAATATCTATCGAATATTTAACAAAACTGCGTTTTATATACGTATTTACAATATTCGAGTGATAAAAACAGATTGTTCGTACAGCTATGTATTTTAAACAATAATAAATGGTATATAAAATGTATATTGTTATTTAAAGTATTACCAAACAATGATGACATTTCTTGGGGTTTCGCTTTAAATTTATGGTTATATTTTTAATATAATATATGGTAGAATAATAATTGTTTAAGAAGACAGTATGTTTGTATAGCTTTTGTAATATATCAATATAGCGTTGACCAAGTGGTTGGTCAGATAAGTATGTAAATTCCGATTTACGTGGATGACTGAGCACTGTAATAACACTGATGAATCACGTCTTCAGTCTTTACGATGCGCTGACAAAACGACGTAGGTATATACACTGTTATTGATTTTTCAATACTCTATATAATATACAATATCTTTGTTGATTTAAAAGAAATTTATTATCCAACGAAATTTCAATTATTATTTTATACAGTCAAAATGTATAACGTTTAAATCTGCTGCATATTATTTGATAGATTTATTTTATCGTATTTTCTGCATCTTAGCTAATAATATAATAAATAATTATCTATACATGTTATTATGTTCTACACTCACACTAAGTACTGCGAGAGAAATCAAATTCAACAAAATTTAATTGTGTTTAATTTTATACAAATTGTTACAATAAAATAAATAAAATATATTTATTAGTCATTAATTTAATTGATTTTACTGATACCCGATTTATCTGAAACCTTCAATACTTGATATAGGTAATTGACATTTTTTTTTACCATTTTGAAGTTAAAGCTTTTTATACATTCCATCTTATCTTTTTCTGCCTTTTATATTGTAAAAAATGTATATAATGTACAGACCTTTTTATCTGAATTATTTTATATCCAATTCTCTTTAATCTTTTCTTCTTATTTCATCATACTTGTAATATATTAAAACAAATATATATTGAACCAAATTTCCTACGTCAATGTCTTATTGTTTTATTATTCGATTACCTTTTTTGAAACGTAGAACTTATTGTTTTAATTGAAATTTATACAATAACACTTTTCATACTTGAAATATTTCTGTATGGAAATAATTTTCACCAATATTTTATTTTAAAAAAATTTAACTCAAATAATATCAACATTTTTCAATTGTATAATATACTAAGTTATAATTATATATTATGATCAAATAATTTATTAGAAAAATCGTATTGTATGCAACTAAATATTTCATAATATAATTGTATTAGTTTTACATTTATCTAATAAAAATGTGTATTACAGCGTACATGTGTCTTATTGAATACAGTGATATGTACCAATGTATAACTATAACAATTTTGAAATATTTTTGAATTTTCCATCCTGTATATTTTTTAACGGTGCTATCACACGAATTTATGGATTATTGTATTTATGATTTGAATTAAACAATATTACAAAATTATACATATTATCAGGGCCCACCACGTACAATATCGGGCCCCTGTACTCAAGGTCCATCAGCCCCCCCTTATGGGGGCCCTGTATATTGTAACCATGCGTATACCAGCTTCACTGCTTTCTATTTGTCTCTAACAGTCCTCCTCTAGTTTTCAATTCCCAGCATTCTTAAATTCTTACATATCTAATAAAACCGTCATAATATCCTTAGTATATATTTTGATATTTTTTCATCTGATTGATACTCAGGATACTCTATGTCAGGTGTGGCAAAACTTTTTTTGGCCGCGATCTACTAAAAATATATTTCACCTTTGAGGATCATCGACTTCCATAAAAAAAAGTTTTTATAGATAAAATTTATCGATGATGTTATTAACTACCACCATGATTAATTTTCTTGTGCGTAGCCTAAAAATAAATTCTAACACGATCGACTTTGAAATCTTTTGCGATCGACTGTATGGCCGCCCCTGCTCTATGTCCTATGCTTTCTTCGAAGTCGTTGATTCATATCTTAACATATTACCTCTGTACCTTGCAATCGATGGCCCTAAACATAAAGGTAAATTACACTCTTAAAAAATCACTTCAAAGCTCTTATACAAAATTAAATGATCTATTATAAAAACTTGTGTTCACGCCATTATCAATCTAAATCAATTCGTTAAACACGGTTAAAGGAATTTTAAGGCTTTTTGTGCAATGTACTTCACATGCACATTTCCAATAGGATATTTGACAATATCAGATATATTCAAATATTTTTACTTGAGTATTTTGGAACACTAATAAATAATGCCCTAAAATGTTTTTTATATGTAGCTCATTCAATCACTATTTACAGTTAACTTTAAACATTGAGATTTCAATATATACCTCATTTATTATTTGTCAGCATATTTGACATGTCACTATGAACTAAAAAATTAGATTATTATTTGTATTTATAATTTAGTATGTTTAATATTCAAATAATTATATAAAATAAGGTCTGTAGGCATTTAATAATAACTTAACAGTTATTATTTTATTACCTATTATATCACTCTTCTAAATCAACAAATTTTAAATATTGATTATTGACTATTATTATTTAACTCGGTAATTGAGTAACGACCATAATATTGTATTACATATTATGTTACAGTCCAAGTGGAAAATAACATCATTAGTCTGTAATATCGTCATTGCCCAAAATTATCTAATATTATTAAAATATATGGATTTTTTTGTATTATATTATATTATAGAGTTACACAATCTGTTAATATTTATTTTTTTTAAATTAGTGTACTTAGATGCATGCGTTTTTAAATTGAAGTAACCATTTATTGATATATTGATATATAATCCTAATGAGATTATATTATAAGGTATTGAGTTTTTATGCAATAATTTTGATGTGAATAAACAATTTGCTCGTTTATGACCAAAAAGTTAGCATTTCAGAAAAGTTAAAAATCCAGTTCCCAAAATACGTCCAAACTATAATAATTATAATATAATTAATTTTATGAAAAATTATTTTAATACAATTTTCAAGTACCTAAAATTATTTATTATTGAATTAGAATTAATGCTCGATTAATTTTGTCGGAAACTGGTATAACTAAATGTAACAATTATTATCGTTTTTCATTATTTTGTTTTTCTCGATAATTTTTAAAACAAATGGAAAATTATTACTTTTGATCTACTCCACTGCAAGTACTAATCAAACAAGTTTTGCTATCAAAAAAAGATACTGAAGTTAAAGACTGAAGCATTTTTACTGTTCCAAAAGGCGATGACGACTAACAAAAAAAAACTATACTACAAATAATTGTAAACCAATAAATTTTTCTCTCCGCTCAGAATTTAAAAATACACTCCTATAAATTATTCAAGCATATTTAAACGGATGACTTCTAGAGTCGCTAGACACATATCTTGCACCACTTTAGTAAGAGAAAAGGTATAGCTCCAATAAGCATCAATAAATGCAGGCCGGACGAGTCACCATTCTCTGTCAACTGTTAGTGCTTTCTTGACATCTATCTTTGTAAAATAATTAATCACTAAATAATAATAAAATTAGTCACTGCACATTTATATTGTATTGTGATTAACATTTAGTGATTCGTCATGTAATTATCCTAAAATGTTACTTGATAGCACGAAATCGGATACAAATGAATATCCTTTATACGTAAGAATAAAATATATAAGAAATGGAAGTTTTCAGATTACTATCAATACAAAAACTAATGGTAAATATAAAAAGTAAATATTGATAGGATTGTACATTATTATCTACTTATTTCGAAAATAATAAAAGCACATATTAATGTTGAGTTATGTTGTTCCGGAGTTGCAATGAAATACATTCAATGATATTACGAAATCTTAATCTACCTAATTTACCTAATAGAACTCGATTGTGTGAAAATCTTTGAATAATAAAAATAAATTTCACAGTAAATATTAACTGAATATGGAAGATGTGAAAATATATATTATTTTCCACGAATACCTTTTAAACCAATTAATACACTATTTGAAAACAAATTAATTAATAAATAAATTTAAAAGACTGCAATTTCCAGTGAAACTTACCTTTGAATTTACCATTAATAAATCCCAATAACAATCGCTAAAGAGTACAGGAGTTGTTCTTGATATACCATGCTTTTGTCATTGAAAATTATATATAGCATGTTTAAGAAATGATGGACCTGTAAATTTGTATTTACTTCAAATATAATAACTAAAAACAGTAAAAACATTGTTACCAACAAGTATTAAAATAAACCATACGGTTGAAATTCATTTTTTCAATTTAATTATTGAATAAACATTTTTTGATTATGTATTATTATTGACTTGCTTTTATTGAAAAAAAATAAAAAATAAAAAAAATATTTGTAACCATTCTAAGGAATATCATCAAAACTTAATAAAAATACCGCCTATATTGTTTTCATAAAAATAATGAAAAAATATTTAAAAAAATATAATTTAGAAAGAAGGTGAAATAATTTAGTGTATTGGTAAAAATAATATTTTTATAATTATTTACAGGGACATAATAAGTACACGCTACAAAAAAAATAATCGAAATTTAAGCAAAAAAATGTACGTTATCGCATATATTATCACTACGATCAAACTTTAAAGAAATAACTTCTGGTTTGTTCATAAAATATTTAAATATGCAAAATACATATAATAATATACTTTATATTTTTAGATATAAAATTAATTAAATAAGTACTTACTTTGAATGCTTTTCATGAACTTAATAATTCGGTAAGCACATACTTAGTGAAAATACAGTTATTCCGATCTTGTCCGGAATGGAATTGTTAATTTATAGTAGGATAATTTAAGTGTTTTCATATTACTCCATTTACAAGTTTCGGAATGAAAGGTAATGTATTTTAATATAACCAAATAGTAATTTAAAAATATAATACTGAGTTCCCGAAAATAATAGTAAACTGTAATAATTAAAAAATAATAAATAAATAAAACGGTTATTACAAAGTACCCTACTTTAATAGTTATAATACGAATAGTTTGTTGTTGTACTATAATATAAATGTCAGTTTACTTATTTTAATGATTTCACAATTAAAGTCATGTTATGAGTATATTATTATTGTAAACTGGGTTGATACTTATTCATTACATTTGTAAATTTTTAGGTTAGGATTCCAATTTTGGAAAAATGTATTAATACATTCAAAAAACGCAAACTCTTAACGTCTGCAGTATTAATTTTAAATATGTTACTAGAATTACATATTCTTTGGAATAGGGTAGTATAATAATACTATGAACAGTATTTAGTTTGTTTCCATATATTTCTAACGTATTAATTATAATTATTTATTGATTAAAAGTAATGAAATTTTACATCGCAAATTAAACTGTGATAGATAAGGTAAAGTTTAACACTCCGTTAAAATCGTTTTAGTCCCAGTAGTGCACTGAATCATTAAACGCCATAAAAACTCTACAAAAGGTATTTGAGGTCACCGTTAAAATTAAAACTTTTAATGTTTATCAAATGGTTTTACCTTTAATATGTATATATATATATATATAAATAATTTGGTGTTTATATATATATATATATATAAACACCAAATTCTTTAGCATTCTTTTTTGTTTCACATTAATAGAAAAAACCCGGAACACTCTGCCGTATAATTATTGGATTCGTATTAACTTTTTCATTGAATATTTGAGTGAGTCACTGTAATATTTGTGTTTAACTTGAACTATTCAATTATAAATCATTGGATATCACGATAAATATATAATTTGGAGTGAATAATGGCTTAATTTATCATTAACATTATTTCTATAAATAGTTTATGTTAAATAATATTTATATTATTGTTAGTATTTTCTTAATACGTTATACGTTATAATAATTTATATCAATAACATTGCATATAACTATATGAGATACTTGACGAAACACCCTATGTCATATGATATTATATAATATATGATATTAAAAAACATTACAAATATAAATCACTCATTTAAGTACAATTATGAAAACCTTTTATCCTTGATTTTTTTTTAAATTTCAATGTGTAAACCATATAAAAGATTTTAATTTTATAAGACATTTTTAAACTTATATTTTATGAAGAAATAATATTTAAAATCTAAATAAATAATAAAAAAATAAATAAACTTTTTATAGATACTTCAGTTTTGTATTCTACGCACATCAAATCTAATTTTTATAACTTCTATTTTTTAATATTTCATATTATTGACGTATTCATAATTTAACGTACATACATTTTTAAATTTCAATCATACAACTATTTATAAATCTGATGATATTAAATATAATATTATAGTGTATTTTTGAAGCAAAAATGATCTTTTATCCAACCATACACTATTTTGTAATGACTATATTATACTATATAAACATTACAAAATAATATAAAGGAATATAAATTCTAAGATGTTTTTTTTTTAAATTTTAATATGTCATATTATGGATATAGTAGATACATAAAAGATTAATTTAAATGTATGCTTTAAAATATTAAGTACAATGTTTCTAATTTATTGAAAATAATTTTTATTCATTTTTTTTATAAATATTATTATCTTGCAAAAAATATTGTAGTTGTTATAAAATGCATTTAGTATTGATAAGAGGTGAAACAATATAAAGCAATAATTCATTAAAAAATCCAATGTATAATCCAGTGATTTTCAACCGACGTGGCCCGGCATACTGGTGTGCCGTGAGTGCTCTTGAAGTGTGCCGCGAAAAATCTGTTAATAGTTTTATTAGTATGTATTTATGTGTATATATAGGTATATATATAAAATATGTTTCACATATTACATGGATTGGTGTGCCGCGAAAATTTTTTAGGCAATGAAGTGTGCCGCATTGTTAAAAAGGTTGAAAACTACTGGTATAATCCTTCGAAAAAAAAAAATAGTTATAATGAAAAAAATCCAATATATAGATTTAAGTACCTAATTTAAAAATATTATCAAGAATAGAATTGTTGAAAAGTTGTTTTTAATATTTTGGGATTCAACATAAATATCATCGTATAATTATTTTTAGATATTCTAATATAGATATAGACACATAGATTTATTAGATAATACGGCTGTATTTTGTTGTCTTTATAAAAATTAAAGATTATATTTTTTCATTAGACGCAAAGAATCTATACAAAAATTAGTTATTCTATAATATTGTCAATAACTTAAATGTCGTTATTTACAAATCTATACTGTCTATTGTCAAAATATAATTTAAATATTAATTTTTATTATATTTTTGACAAAAAATGAATACAAGTTTATAAAATGTAGGAAATATGTATTATTATAATCTAGTTTTTAAAATGTTTCGTGTAACTTATTAATAAACTAAGATTTATTTTAATTAACCTCTAATTAAAACTTAGAGTCTATTAATTTCGAACATCACCCGAATAATTAATAAATATTTTATGGGATATAAAATAATTATGAAGACCAGGAGTCTTATTTTATACTCATAAATTTGTTAAATTATAATATATGATCATAGTTTTGAAGCTACACTAATTTACTTATAGAAATATCTACTGATTCGTTGTATTATATAGACACTCCTTGTGTTATTACTTATTTTTAACAAAATTACTTGTAAATTGAAACATCATCATATTTTTAACTAATAACTGTTAAGAAATATTTTACTATGAAAAAAAACTTAGTTAAAACTTATAAAAAATCACATTCCCAAATTTTTATACAATCAAATTTAATTTATTTACTGAGATATTTTCGACATTTGTCAGTATTTTTTTACAGTTTTAAAATCTATTGAAAAAATTAAAAAGTAGAATTAAAGAAATAGGTTTGTTTTAAAAAAAAACAACCATAAAACTTTGTGTACATAAGGTTTTTTCATATTTTATTTGTAATAAAAAAAAAACAATACGTGAACACTAATTATACTTTGTTTGATCGTTACTGCTTAATTTTTTATTGTACAATATAAAACAAATACGTTTATATTTTTAAAAATAGAGTTCTTTTTATTTATCAATTAATAAATAAATAAAAATTAAATAGTTTATTTCTAATTAATTAATTATTTATTATTGATAGTGTTACAACAAGGTCATAACTACAAAGAAATATTTTACTATATCTACTTTTATAATCTTACGTCTAAAATAATGTAATAATTGAACAAATGGTACTATTAGTATTTACATGAGAACGTATTTTTTAAAAAGTATTAAAATATAAATGAAATGCTTATACTTACGAACACAATCTTAGGTATATTCAATTAAATAGGCGTGTTTCTTCGGTATTTAATTAATAATTACTATTAAAGATAAATATAAATATATTTATTACCTAATAAATAAAATAAAAATTACACGGAGTTTTAGATAGGCTATTCAACTACATTTAATCGTATTTTTTATCTGTTTCTTATTACATAATATATTTAGCATTATAAACGTACGATTTAAACGAGTTAGTACATCATTTTATGATAATATAATAAAATAATAATAATTATGGCATTGATAATGAAGTGATTGGAAATATAATATAAAGTTGTATTGTGTATTCATTATACGTATCAGAATGTACTGTCTAATTCTATAATATAATATAATATATACATCGAAAGTACGGCTTAATTATTTTATAAAATATATGTATGAGTAATATAGTTATTTATTATGTACACCGTTATGACCGTCGTGTGTATATTTTATAGAGTTTATAAAATGAATTAAAATAGATATAAAGTAGTATAAACGTTTCGATAAACGAATTACATCTGAACCAAACTGTATCTACTTAGAACCGAACTATATTTGCACTATATCCGATCAATTTCAGGTAAATTGCAATAACAGACATAGATTTTTACTGGAAACGATTGATAATTGTTAGACACTGAATTACATGATTGACTTTTTGACTTTTTTGAAAAAATGTATAAACTTATAAAAAAAAAACACCATATAAGCACCGGAGTATTGTACGAAAGCTACCACAGGTAGATTGCTTATCTAAATCCTAAATGTCACATTTACACGCAAATGACATTTCATCCAAACCGTATTGCTCTCAAATAGACTTACACAGGCCTTGTACTCAATCCACTGTTG